>NW_024082276.1:35363-54947 GCF_003009895.1 Hyaena hyaena
TATGTTTGCATGTATAGGAGGATTAGGAGGAACTTGACGGAGGAACAAGGGGGAGAAGAAGGAGGGAAATGGTGGGGGAAAGGGAGAGAGGCAAACCATGAGAGACTCTTGAATGCTGACAAAAATTGAGGACTAATGGATGTGGGGGGGAGAGGAGATGGGCATGGAGGAGGACACTTGTGGAGATGAGCACTGGGTGTTATGTGGAAACTAATTTGACAATAAACTATTTGTAAAAAAAAAAATGACCCATGCTGGGAGGGTGGGGGGGTGGGGAGGTAGGGGTGGCATGCCTGTCTGCCTGAATCAGCCTCAGGGGAGGGGGATGGTGGGGGGAGCCTGTGTCTTGGCATTTGTCCAAAGCTCCCAGGAGAGTCTGATGCATAGTCAGGGTTGGAAATCATTGTCCTGAAGGGAGAGGATCTTTACAGGAAAGCCCACTTCTATTTTTGTGATAACATCATGCTTTTAAATCCAGGCAGGCGCTGTATATGTGTGTCTATATGTACATCCACGTAGACATATGTTTCTGGGTATACAAGCCAATGGCAGCAAACAGGGTCTATTTGCATGCTAGATGACAATGTATCCTGCTGAAGAGAATGTACCTCGCTTCCTTGTTTTCTTTGCTAGAGCTCACGGCCAAGTCTGCATTTAGAATGAGGTTCTCTGCAGGGCTCACGGCTTCTGCACACCTGTGTTTTGGTTCATTGCCTACTCTGGCCTAGGTCTTCTGTTCTAATTTATCTTTTCTCTGGTTCTGACTTTTGTTTTTGTTTTACTGTATTTATGTTACCAACAATTATATTGGGTATTGCGTTACGAGTCTGTTTCAAGTCATTAATGGAATAAGGTTGGATGTGAGTAAATAAATAAAGGGAGTTTGATGGCGTCATGCCAGGCTCCTGGTATTGACTTAATAAATGTTTCTGATTGAATCAATGTGAAAAATGTTCTGAGGAGTTTCAGAAGTTAGGAAGGCATGAGACAGCTTGAAGCCCAGCTATCTGTCATCATACCTGCTTTGGGTATATCTTAAGAAAGCCCTGGCCCCGCCTTTGACCTAGAATGGCCAAAACCTATAGGTGCTGGAGAAGAGGGCTAATGAGAAGTCTCTTTTAGTTGAACCTGGATGCCTTCCATCCCCAGCTAGACAGTGAAATACATATGATTGGGGGCAAAAGTTCAACCCAGGCCATTGCAAGAATTTCTAATGGGAACCTTGCTGCTGATGGCAGTTTCCAATGGTTGTCTCCCCCAGCCTGGGGCTCTGAGACTCCTGTAGAAGCTGACACTTTCAAATTGATTTGTGACTTGGAATTGTGCTTGTTCATAGATCAGTGTGCGCTGCTGTGGCTGGAGTCCAGGCCTGGACAGAGTTCCATGTGGCAATATCTGAGTTGTGAGCCAGGTAACCAGAATGTGCGCCCAGAACAGGTGGCTTGATCATACAGCTATTGTTCATATGGGGTTACTTTTTAACAAATTTTTTAAAAAGTTTATTTATTTATTTTGAGAGACCGCAAACGTGAGCAGGGGAGGGGCAGAGAGAGAGAGAGAGGGAGAGAAGAATCAGAAGCAGGCTCTGTGCACTGTCTGCGTGGAGCCTGATGTGGGGTTCCATCCCATGAACCAGGGGATTGTGATCTGAGCTGAAATCAAGTCTGTCACTTGAACAACTGAGCCACTCAGGAGCCCCCATATGGGGTTAGTTTTGAACATAAAAGAAGAGGTATTATCAGTGATGCCTAGTCCTGTGACCATCTGGGAAAGCCATGAATATCTCTGGAAGATACTTCTGGCTTGATGAGCCATTGTCTATGCAAACCCACCACTTGTTGACAGGTCCTCACCTACATTGCACGTGTGGTTAGGGACTGTGCACGTGTGGTTAGGGACTGGGTGCCTGGTCTCTAAGGGGGACCTGGGTGTGTCTAGGTGAGCAAGATGTGTTCCTGCTCTTGAGGAGACACGTGTGTGTATCGGAGCCATGTCTCAGGGTCGCACAATGCCAGAGTGAAGACGTACAGAGAAGCGGGGGTGATCAGCTTTTTTTTTTAGTGCAATGGAAAAAAAGAAGTGTTCCAAAATTTTAATATTTTAAAATTACGCAAATCACAAATACGCTTTTCTTGCAAAAACATAGATAATAGTATTGAGAGTGCACTTCACTATCCCTGACTCTTCAATTTCCGACACCCCCACCCCCAGCCCCCACTGAGATGATTGGTGTGAGGATGGCCAGTCCTTTTCTCTGGGGTTAGATGTGGGAGATAGTGTCAGGCCTACCGGGTTCAAAATCTGCCTCTGCCACTTGCCAGTGCCAGGATCTCAACTTACCAATGTCTCAGTTTCGTCATCTGTAAAATGGGGAAATAATATGCTTTTTTCATAAGAGTGTTGCAATCAGTAAATGAGAGAGAAATGGTAAAATACTTAGGAAGAGCTGAATACGGGGTGGCTATGGTTCTTGTTAGGGAAAATTTCCAGGAGAGTGTGTGATAATTATTCCTCAATTATCCTGAGTTGTTGGGAGAGGAAATGAGGGCAGGATTTGAGACACGCCAAATCTGTGGTATTGAGTGATGAGGCTACTGTTTGGGGGTGTGGGTGTAGTTTGATGGCCATGCTGTTGGAGTCTTTTCTGAGACAGGGGACACAGGAGCAGGTTGGGAATAAGCAGCAGGGAAAAGGATGGAGTCAGGGAATTTGGTTTCATACACTGTGAGTTGGACATACCTGAGACGGTCAGGTGGAAAGTTCTAGAAGGCAGTTAAATATTCAGATCTGAAGGCCAAGAGAGGGTTAGGACTGGAAATGGGACTTTTAGTACTTGTCTAGGTAATTTAAATGTAAGTAGATAGAGAATGGCATGGAAGAGTGAGATATTTCAATTTGTATCTGTTCAAGTCATGGATTCAACAATATTAGCATAAAAACTCAAGCCTTTAGGTGAGAGTAGGGGATACACAGATGGCTTTATATGCAGCTCATCTGGGCAAACTCTCAAATGTACTCTAACAATAGATGAGCAGCTAGGGACTGTTGCTCCACATTTAAGGTGATTATCAAGGTGCTCCTGATTCACCTTGATCCAAGGATGTGAATACTGATAAGTCACGTGGCTCACAGCTTTCAAGTAAGTCTCTCTGTTTGTTTGCTATCTTACATTGATATTTGACTAGTAAACGGGAAGCCAGTAAACTATCAATCAGTAAGAATGACCATAGAATATGTGCTATTGGCTCTTATGTCGAAAGTATTTATATTTGAGGTTTGAGTCTCTGGCTGGGGTTGGTTCACACACTATTGAACCTCAGATAACCAAATTGTGACATTTTTTGCCTTATGCGTTGGTGGTGGGGTTAATACCAGGCAATACCATTGTTTTAATGTTACCATTCAATAGGGGACTGTGATATGAGCAAGACTATATCCATATCTACATGTATATGTATCCCTATCCCTGTTATAATGGGATACATAGGAATATATATTATATATAATCTTGTATCATATGTTATAATGTAATTATAGAATTACCAGTTATGATAAGTTATATAATTAAGCATATGATATATAATTATTACAATATATCATATATAATAATTACATAACACATAATACATAATATCTGCAATCTATTAGAATATATAAAATATATATGTTTCAGTTATAGCTTCCTCTCCTTTGACCTTCAGGTTTGGTGGTAATAGCTCTGCTGCTCTTACACTATCTCTTTTGGTTGCCCGAGTCACACCTTTGTAAGCAGTACCTTTGTGTGTAAACCTTCCTCAAATTATCCTACTTTAAGAATGCTGTTTCCTTGTTTCCTCTCGGGACATTTCCTCCAGGGTGATATCAGAGCCAATTTCCTTCTTACTCTCTACCGAGTTTTGCAAGGAAACAGAAGAGGAAGGGGTCTTCAGATGAATTCAGTATCCCCATGTGCTGCTCTCTTTTCCAGACCTCATGACAAGTTAGATATTGATGAGGCTTTTGGGGTGATAGCGGGGTTCATGGGGTCTGGAGCCAACGGCCCAGAAAGAATTCTGGAAGACATCTTTGGTGCAAAAGTGTGACTATATTAAAGTGCGGAGACAGGACCTGTGGGCAGGAAGAGCTGCCCCGGGGACCATGAGGAGAGACTGGTTACTTCCTATGGAGTTGGGGGGAGATAAAGTCCAGGGGAAGTTCCAGTGAGATTTTCATATGCTAAAGAAGACTCCCAGGATCCGGGAGGCCTCCTGGAGCTAAGGTTGTTTTCCCTCTAGCTAAGCATTAGCATGAAGGCAGTAGGGAGTTCCTGGAGAGATGTTTTACTGTGTCTGCCTCAGGTATTGGTCAATGGGCTGCAGGTAAATTGAGTTCTAGCTGCCATTTCCTTCTGCCTTTGTTCCCCACATCCCCATGGAGGGGTGATGTTGGGGCTCCAGAAAACGGAGTCTATAGTATAGTTTCTGGAGATGAGGCTCTTGATAAGAGTGCCTTTTTCTTGTCAGTTACTAAGATATTTGTAAATAGATGGAGACTCAGGTCCTACAGGACTGTGAGCTCTATCTGCTAACCATTTGTTTCCCCCTTTCCTGTGTCCTTGGGCAGCCAGGAGTGCCCGAGGAAGGTCACATGTGTCCCCCCTGGGAGGAGAGGGGAGTGTTTGCGGCTGTCAGCCCACCTTACGCTCCCTTATCCATACCGGGGCTATTTTTCAAAGATTCAACACTAGGCTTCTGTCTCTAAAGGGCAAGACTTGCAGGGGACCGAGGGCACAGCAGTGGACAGAAGAGCCGAGCCTGGGAAAAGCCCTGATCGCTAGCTGCAGGTTGGAACCGCTCCAGACAAAGCAAGAGCCGCAGCGTCTGCATTAGGGCTCGGTCAGGGCAGCTGCGCAGGCGTTTACAGAATTTTCCCTGCCGTGTCCACCTGGGGAGACCAGTTCCCAGAGCCTCTGCTATGTGACATGGATACCGGCCGCCTTCGCGTCCGCCTTTGATGCTGGGTGGAAGGTCTTTTTTTGTTCTCTCGTCTTCTCTCAAGAGGATTGCCTTTAATCTGGGTCATAGTGACAACATTCTCCCCCAGGTCTCTTTGGGCAGTAACTTCAAAATCAAGAGTAAGTCAAGCTTATGCTGCCAGAGCCGGGAGGGGCCATGGTGATTCTCAAGACAGTGGTTCTCTATCTTGGCCAATTGGCAAGATGGCCGGGTGCTTTTAGAAACTCCCATCTGGACTGCTCTGGTGAAGAAGTTCCGAGGCAGAGGTGACCCCAAGAACGTGACACCCCGTGTCCCCATTCCAGTTCCCACTACTCTGGAAATTTACAGAATCTCTGGCATAGCTTTGGACCTCCTGTGATTTGCAAGTAGAAAAATCCCGTCTTGCCTCTGGGTCCAACCCCCTCATTTTAAGGATGGAGAAACAGAGTCAAAGAACGAGGTCATGGCCTTGGACTCCTGTCACAGGAATCAGAACCTCCAGCACCAATCTGCCCTCCTGGAAGGGTCTCAGAGTTTCTGATTCTTGAGGACTGGCGAGGAGGACATCAGGCCCCTTCAGAGCCCAGCTTAGCTCTCCTTGGTCCATCTACTCCCTGGGTTGCACATGGGAAGGAGGGGAACGGACTCCTTAGGCTTCTAGCGCAGGTGCAGATGGGGCTGCCTTTCTGCGGCCACACATACCATGGAACACAGCGAAAGGCCGTACAATGTTTGGAAATGGTTTCAAAACGGTCCCTTTTGCATTCCTCCTACCTTTTAAAATCTATGTCACTGCTGTCTTAGAATTCTCCTTTCTAGCAACCTCTGGGGCGTGTTACCAAGCAAAGCAGTACCTTTGGGGAAATAAAAAGACCACCTTTGAATTAAAGCCATTGAATATATATGCTTTTCAAAAAGAATGGTGGTTCACTGGCTAGCGGTATGCATTTGATGAGTGAATTTTGCACCGTTAATGAAGTGAGTCAGAAGAGCTATTTTTAAAAAGGGATTAGTTATGAATATGGTATGCGTATTTTTGGAGATAAAAGGGCTTTAGGTTGATAAAAAATTGAAATGGGAAGAGACGAGGAAGAAACACTGATAACCCCTAGGACTCCCGATGGGGAATAAATGTTACTGCCGGTGACAGAAAAGTTAATGAGTTTGAAATGAAAATAATTCTGTCGCTTCCTGGACAGAGAGACCTGAGAACAGAGAAGCTCCACGCGCCGCTGTGAGATTTGTAATTTAGTTGTAACCGATTTCCATAAATGGGATTTAGACCTGGATTTTGTATATTAAAAATTGAGTGCTACGGATAAAGAGCAGTTCTAATTTCAATTACTTGGGCCTTTGTGGTCCGTGTGGTGAACAATGGCTGGGAATAGAATGTGGTTTTCATTGGTCCTGTATGTTTATTTGCTGGCCAAGCTGGGCCCCTTGGGTACTTTTTTCTTTCAATTGGAAACCACGTGTAGGGCGCCTGGGTGATGCAGTCTAACCGTTGGACTCTTGATTTGGGCTCAGGTTTGTGGGTTCGAGCCCTGTGTTGGGATTCTCTTGGGATTCTCTCTCCTCTCTCTCTCTCAAAATAAATCTATGAACTTAAAAAAAAATAAAAGAAAGGAAACCTTGTTTAGAGCACAACTCTCCTGTCATCCCCCAAGTCTGGTTTGTTTTGGTCACTGAAGCTGGCATTTCCTGTGAATTGGTTGTGGCAAAGATATCTCTTGCTGGCCTGAAAAGAGGAGAGAGATCTGGTGCTTCTGACTGCTTCCATAAAATTGGTCTCTTTTTCCAGGAATGTGTATGCAATGGGCCACTGTTCATCTTTTTTGGGGCAAGCTTAAAAAAAATTCTTGGGGCACCTGGGTGGCTCAGTTGGTTAAGTGTCCAACTTCAGCTCAGGTCATGATCTCACGATTTGTGGGTTTGAGTCCCGCGTCGGGCTCTGTGCTATCAGCCAGCTCAGAGCCTGCAGTCTGTTTCAGATTCTGTGTCTCCCTCTCTCTCTGACCCTTCCCTGCTTACACTATCTCTCTCAGAAATAAATAAAACCTTAAAATTTTTTAAAAATTCTCATGCCAATGGTTTTAGCATTTTTCTGATAATAAATATAATACTGCTGATTGCAAACATTTCAGAACGTATAGAAATGTATATTTAAAGAAACACCCATAGACTCTCCAACCAAAGATATCTGCTGTTAATAGAATATTCTGAAGGATAATTATCCAGGATTCTTTTTTATGCTGAAAGATACCTAAATCTTCAGATACATATTTAAACAGAAGCATGGTGCTGTGCAATGCATGGGCTTTAAAAACTTGCTCTTTTATTTAACACTGTGTAGTGGACATACTTTGTTCGTGCAGTGATGATTAGCCTGTGGTGTGTCTCATTGTATAGATGTTCTGTAGTTTATTGAATCAGCACCTTATCATGGGTATTTGGATTATTTTCAGTTTGTCATTGTTAATAACGAGGCTGCAATGTTTATATTTGTACCTGCATCCTACACCCTCGGGACAAATTCCCGAAAGAGGGGTTATTGGGAAGTAGTAGGCAGTCTTTTGAGACTTCTAAATCTCCCACTCTACCGCCCCAGACACAATCTTTTAAATTTTTGCCAAGGGAAGTGGGAACTTACTGTTTTAATTTGTATTCCTTTTAAAAAAATTTTTTTAATGTTTTACTTATTTCTAGGAGAGAGAGAGAGACAGAGTGAGCAGGGGAGGGTCAGAGAGAGAGGGAGTCACAGACTCTGAAACAGGCTCCAGGCTCAGAGCTGGCAGTCAGCACAGAGCCTGACGCGGGGCTTGAACCCACGAACCGCGAGATCATGACCTAAGCAAAAGTCGGACGCTTAACCGACTAAGGCACCCAGGCGCCCCTTAATTTGTATTCCTTGATTGGTAAGGTTTTTGTTTCTCCACTTGTGTTTACTCTTTATTTACTAGACGATCAGCTCTTGCAAGTTGCGATTTTCATCTGTTGGCCCATTTTCTGTCTCCTGGTCCTGAGAGAGTGCTTGACACACAGAAGCAGCTTAAATATTTGTCGAATGTCGAGTGAGTTAATCTTTCTTGTCCTTTGCTAGTCCACCCCGCCCTGAAAGGTGCCTGTCTTTTTATTATTGCCTTTGAAGAGCTTTTTATATAGCTATTAGCTCTTTGTCATATAAAGTGCAAATATTTTTCCCCATTTGCTTTCTATGTTTCAACGTTGAGAATTTTTATTTTTACACAGGGAAATATTTACTTAGTTATTTTCTTACTGGGTCATTGTATCAATATTCTCTTTAGCTTTGCCTTTCTTGTTCAACTGAGAAAGAGCTTTCATGTTCTAGAATGGCAAAAAGACAACCTTGATTTTTTTTTCTAGTTACTTTTAATCATTTCAGTTCAAACCTATAAGTAATTAATTCATCTGAATGTATTTTGATGAAAGGTGAGGTTATACCTTGAGCTTTTATTCTCCCAAATGATTTGCCAGTTGTCACAATAATCTCTCCTTTGGCCCCATGGTTTTAAGACCTGTGCAGACAGGACTTCAGGGAGGGAACTAACATTTATGGGGGGGGGGGGGCTGCTATTTTCCAGATGTGTGTTACCTGCCCTGCCTAATGTTCCTGATGGGAAACCCCCAAGGCGGAAGTTCCCTCCAGCTTGCGCACTAGCAGGTGGAGGCTTAGAGACGCAAGAAGTTTGAGGGGAATCCGTGAACCTGGGCCCTCGGGACCCCAATCTCTTGCTCTTTCCATGGCATCCGTTGCCTCCTCTGTCCCACGTCTGTGTCTCAGTGCCCAAGGGTGTTCTGTCTGGGAACACGACTGCAGGCTGAATATGCTAACAGTAGACCTTGCTAAGCCGTGAAAAAAATGAAATTCTTGAGTTAAGAAGTTTAGAGAAAGGGAGTGATTTGGTGGAGAAAGTGAAGATGTATTTATAGCTTCCCTTTCTATTGCTAATATCCGAACATATTTTTCTTAGCTCTTGGACTTGAGGTTGCCAAAGAGACGTGCAGCAGTTAGAAGCAGAGAGTATGCATTTTTTAGCACTTACACAGAACGAAGGTTAACGTGTAGGAAATAAGGGTAATGATGGTTATTTAAGACGTATAAGATGCATTCAAAGTCATAAGCATTTGGCAATTTTAGAATGACAGGCGTTATTATTTTATTGTTAAAACTCAATTTGCTCTGTCGAGCTGAGGCCTGGCACTCCAAGTGATAAGTTATTAAAGAGCAATGTTTTGTTCAGGAGCTGGGCTTTGTTGTACTTTTTATGCAATGGCAGTACTTTGCCATCATGCCATTTCCAAGTGGTGAACTCAATGTGAATAATCATTCGAGCAAACTTTTCATGATGCTGAGAATTTAAATTCTCCAACAGTGTTAATCACTGACAAGGTAGCACGCTAACACTTAACACAATGTAAAACAACTATGCAATGTATTTACGCATACCAGAGCGTGAGCCTGCATTTTTGGGTTCATTCATTTTAATTATTAGGATGCAGTGAATTTGAAACTTAAGCTTGGACCAAATAACGATAATTTTGTATTTTAAAAGGGTAAAATATAATATGTGATATATTTTGTTTTCATGGTTATATAACAAATGATATAAACATAAGAATAAATATTATGTAATAGATAATATAAAACAACTATTATGGAAATATCTAGATTCTATATTACATATATTATGTATTATAAATTATGTAAAATATATTCTCGATAATGGTTACACTTTACAATTAAAATATGATATAATGTCACCAAAAAGTTTTTAATGGTTTTTTTTTTTTTTTTTTGAGGGAGAGCACGAGCATGTGAGTGGGGGAAGGCAGAAATGGATGGGAACAGAGTATCCGAAGGGGACTCTGTGCTGACAGCAGAGAGTCGATGTGGGGCTTGAACTCATGGACCGTGAGACCATGACCTGAGCCAAGTCAGACGCTTAACTGACTGAGCCCCCCAGGCTTCCCTCTAATGTCATATTTTGTACAGATTCTCTCCTGGTATGGCTGGCTTCTTGTCCATTTTATTCACAGTGGCTTAGCGAGAGGGCGCATACCTTCATTTTGAAGAAGTTCTGTTTCTACAGAAAGTAAATGCTTTTTGTGTTCCTAGAATGGCTTGGCTCTACCAAGATTGTCAAGATTTTCGTCTGTATTTTCTTCTAAAAGTTTTATGACTTAGCTTTTACCTTTAGGTCTCTGATCCATTTCAAATGAATTACTGTGTATTGTGGAGGGCATATGATAAAGTCCATTTTTTTTTTCCATAGGGGTATTGAATTGTTTTTGTGCTGTTTGTTCAAGGATTCTATTTTCCCATTAAATTACCTTGGTGCCTTTTCCCAAAAATCAGTTATATGTATCTGTAGGTCCCTTTCTAGACACTGTATTTTGTTCTGTGCTGGTACTACAAATCTTAATCACTGTAGCTTTATAAGTTCTGAAGTCAGGTAGTGCAAGACTTTTCAACGTTATCCTTCTTTCAAAAATTGTTTTGGTTACTTTTGGTATCTCCATATAAATTATTTTTTAAATAAATGTTTATTCATTTTTGAGACAGAGAAAGAAAGAGAGAGGCACCCCTCCATATAAATTTTTGAACCAGCTTGTTAATTTGTATAAAATTGCAGTATAGTATTTCCATTTTATTGTGTTGATTTTGTAGACCAATTTGAGAGAACTGACATCTTAATAGCATTGAGACTTTAAATCCATGAACACAGTGTATTTTTCCATTTATTTAAGACTCATTTAATTTTTCTCAGCAATATTTGTGAAATTTCACTATATGGGTCTTGTATATTTTTGATTATGTTAGTTCTTAAGAATCTTTATGTATTTGATTAGGTATACCAATGGCATTTTTAAAAGTTTCATTTTCAGTTGTGTTTTGCTTATGTCTAAAAATAGAAACGATTTGTGTACATCAATCTTATATTATGGGACCTTGTTATATTAATTCATTCTAATGATTTTTTTTAAAAGTTTACTTATTTTTGAGAGACAGAGAGAGAGAGAGCGAGAGAGGCAGAGAGGGAGGAGACTGAGAATTCCAAGCAGGCTTTGCGCTATCAGCACAGAGCCTCATGTGAGGCTTGAACTCCTGAACCCTGAGATGGTGACCTGAGCTGAAATCAAGAGTCAGATGCTTAACCAACTGAACCACCCAGATGCCTCTCTAATGGTTTTTAAATAAATTCTTAGGAGTTTTCTGTGTAGGTAATTATGTTGTCTACAAATAAGGACAGTTTTATTTTTCCCTTGCTAATCCTTTACCTTTTATTTTTTATTTTTGGTCTTATTGTATGGCCAGAACATTCAGCACAAAATTAAACAGAAGTGGTAAGAGCAGACACCCCTGCCTTGTTCCTAATCTTAGGAAGAAAGCACTTATTTTATCCTTAAGCATGATGTCAGCATAGGTTTTTGTAATGCCCTTTATCCCACTGTGGAATTTCCATTTGTAGTCTGCTGAGAATTTTTATCATGAATCACTGTGAAATTTTGTCCAATTTCTTTTCTGCATGTGTTAAAATGATTGTATGATTTTTCTTCTTTGTTGTGTACATACAGTGAGTTACACTGGTTGATTTTCAAATAGTGAATTAATATTACATTCCTGGGATAAACTCTACGCTGTCTTAATACACTGTCCCTTTCATTAACTGCTGATTTTTTCCCCCTCCAACATTCTGTTGAGAGATTTTGCATTTTGTTCACGAGAGATATCGATGTGTTGTTACTTTTTCTTGAAATGTGTAAGTCAGGTTTTGGTATCAGGTTTATATGAGCTTCATAAAATGAATTGGGAAACATTTTCTCCACTTCTGGTTTCAGAGAGAATTTGCATGAAGATGGACATTATATTTTTCTTGAAGTTTGCTCCTGTCTGGGAAGAATGGGAACACCCCTAGCTCAGGACAAGGAGTAAACTTGCCCAAACTCCACTGGTATTGAAAGTAGACAATGAGAGAGGAGCCTGGGTGTCTCAGTCAGTTAAGCATCTGACTTCGGCTTAGGTCATGATCTCATGGTGTGTGGGTTCGAGTCCCGCATCGGGCTCTGTGCTGACAGCTCAGAACCTGGAGCTTGCTTTGGTTTCTGTGTCTCCCTCTCTCTCTGCCCCATCACTGCTTGTGCTCGGTCTCTCTCTGTCTCTCAAAAAGGAATAAATGTTAAAAAAAAATTAAAAACAAAACAAAACAACAACAAAAAGAAAGTAGCAACGAGACTTGGCTGGATCAGAGGCAGGTTATTACTTACGGCAAATAGTGGGATTGTTTCCTGCCCCAAGTACCCCGAGGGGGACTTGTGTGGTGGGAGTGGACAGTGGCTCTGTGTGCACTGGGTTGTGCTGTAGCTGAGAGCGAAGGGCTCAGCACCTTCTGTGAGCAAGTGAACAAGCCAGTGTCCCTTCCCTGGGGAGTGAGTAGTCCCATGGTAGTGATTCTGTGGTTGCTTTGGCCTATTTAACTGCCCACGGGAGTGGCCACAGACACTGCTCAGTGCTAGGGGACGGCTAGACCTCGCAGGCTGGCATACTCACCAGGGACATGCAGGGACACCCAGAGCCCATGGCTGACTGCCTCTCCGGTGAAATCATCTGCACATGAGGTTTTCTTCATGAGAAGGTTTTTGATTATAGGTACAATGTCTTTAATAAATAGTGAACTATTCCGATTTTCGATTTCCTCTTGAATCAGCTTTGGTAATTTGTGTCCTTGAAGGAATTTATCTATTTCATGTACGTTGCCAAATTTTATTGGCAAAGTATTCATAATATTCCTTTATGATTCTTTTACTATCTATAGGCACTATGGTCATTTTTGAGATTGGTAATTTGCACTTTAGTTTTTAATTTCTGAGTCTTGCTAAGGGTTTATGAAGTTTGTTGATTTTTTTTTTCCAAGATCTAACTTTTGATGTTATTACATTTCTCTATTTTTTTAGACTCGTTTTTATTTCACTGGTTTCTGCTTTCACCTCTATTATTAGCTGGTGTTTAATAAGTTCTTTTTCTAGCTTCTTAAGGTAGAAACTTCAGTCACTGATTTTAAATCTTTTTTTTTTCTAGGATAGGCACTTAAAGCAATAGCTTTCCCTCTGAGTCGGTAGAGCTGTGTCTCACAAATTTTGATATTTGTCTTTTCATTATTATTAAGTTGAAATATTTTCTGATTCCCTTGTGCCTTCTTTGCTCCATGGATCATATAGCAGTATGTTATTTAATTTCCAAACATTTGGTATTTTCCATTTCTATTAATTTTATTGATTTATTTTTGATAGTCTAATTTAATTTTATTATGGGTAGAAAAATAAGATGTCAACCTGTTTAAATTTATTGAAACTCATTGTATCCTGGTGTACATTCTCTGTGCACTTGTGAAGAATGTAAATTTTGATGTCGGTTTTAGTGTTCTGAATATATCAATAAGTCAAGTTGGTTTAGGGGCCCCTGGGTGGCTCAGTCAGTGAAGCGTCTGACTGGGGCTAAGGTCATGATCTCGCTGTTCATAGTTTTGAGTCCTGAGTCAGGCTCTGTGCTGATGTTCAGATTCCCTCTCTCTCGGCCGCTTCCCTGCTCATGCTCTGTCTCCCTCTCAAATAAATAAATAAATAAACAAACATTAAAAAGTATTTAAAAAATCAAGTTGGTTTATAGTTGGTTTATACTGCTGAAGAGTAGTTGGGCCTGGTGGTGGCAATGACCCAGGAGTCATCTTCAGAAGTTCCTTTAGGACTGTTCTCTTTCATAGACACCATGCTCTGCTAGGTTTTCTCTTCTGGGGACGTATTTGTCTTCTAATTTGGGCATTGAGGGAGTAGCGTGCTCATGGTGGAGTGCTTCAGTCACAAGCCTGCTGGGTCATGAAGTAGATGGATATTTCTGCTTTCTCTCTCTAACTTCCTCAGCCCTCTGGGAGAAGCACCCTTGGCCATGAGGCTGGGTCACAGACGGTCAAGTAGTGTATCACATCCTTGTTCGGGTACCTCTTCTCTGCTGTTCCACAAGGAGCATCTAAAGGAATATCATTCCTTGCTTCACGCAAAGCTCATCAGACCCTTTCCATCTTGGCATCCAACAGGGTGAAACTTTTGGTAACATTTTCCAGGAGGTCTATGTCCTGCTCTGGATCTAAGGTGTTGTGTATTCACTTTCAGAGTCCTGTTTAATTTTGGTCTATAATCTACAGTATTTGCTATCTTTTCTTCAAAGTTTGTGTTTTGGAGTTGCAGCCGTTACCTTGTTTCACTTACAGTGAGTTTTTTCTCTCTCTCTCTCTTTTTTTTTTTGTTCTCTGTATGTATTCTGCAGGTTTTGAAGTAAGTTATAAAGTACAAAAAGCTTTCCTTTGTCATATCCAGCTGAGAGTCCACACGTTGTGTTTCAACATGGTCTAATTAGTCTATTTCAAATGGCTTTGGTCTAATTAGTCGATGCAGATGACTTTGATGAATAAGATGTCAGGAGAAAGGGCAAATCTGTAGGAGCTTCTGAAACAAAATGTTTACCTGTATGCAGTTTTGTTGTTTGGCCAGAAGCCTCTGTTCCTCACTCTAAAATTTGCATTGTGGGAATTCTATCTATAATCAATTCTCAATAAAATGTGTGTCACTCATGCCCCATCCCACTTATTCAGAAGGTATTTGTTTAGCACGAATGATATGCTGCACACTGTGTGAGGTGCTACTTCAAAAGGGCGACATCAAGATGGGGTGTGTCTGGATAATCTCTACAGATGAAAGTGGTGACTCAAGGTGACTGTCCATAGCACCTTGTGTAGAGCTGACCCTCGGCACACATATGAATGGCTAACATGTGTATTCCAGTGATGAAGGATGATATCTTCCTCTGTTGCCCTTGGGATAGTCACTCACTATTCATAGCTGGATGCGAAGACCTTATTTTCACTTGGTCATATTTTGAGATAATTCCTGAATTTTGAACTTTTTGACATTGCCCTAAAAGAACACAAATGGTACACTTCTACAGATGCAGGGAAATCAAATAGACCTTATGACTGATGGCAAGGGTGGGGGGCGCCTGGGTGGCTCAGTCAGTTGAGCGTCCGACTCTTGATTTCAACTAGGGTCATGATTTCATGGTTCAGGAGTTTGAGCCCTGCGTGGGGCATGGAGCCTGCTTGGGATTCTCTCTTTCTCTCTCTCTTTCTCTCTCCCAATCTCTCTCTCTGCCGCTCCCCCACTTGCTCTCTCTCAAAATAAATATTTAAAAAAAAGAATTGTATATACAAAAAAAAAAGATTGATGACCAGGGGACAGAAAACTCCTGAATACACACTAAATGACTTATGTAAATAAGTGTTTATAAGCTCTTGACAGTTTTGCATAGCGAGATGGGGTGCATAGCGAGTGCTTCTTGGCCGTTTTGTCTCGGCTGATTTATTCTTCTGTCAGTCTTGGTTTTGCATTCTCTCAATTCTTTTTATTACTTTCTTCTGGATGCTTTTCATGGGTCTCTTAAACATTTCGCCCCCAACTTTGTTGATATCCCCCTGATTATAATCTGAATTCAATCAAACCCCAAAGGAAGCATTTACTCCACATTCAAGGGAAAAAAGAAATCAGTTTCTTGGGATGCAGTTGGCTCCTCTGTGAAATACTGAATCATTTCCCCAAAAGGGTGAAGGTAAACAAGTCACTTAAAACCTTTAGATGGATGGTGCAGCTCGCCATGAGGCCACTGTACATGTGAAGTGATACATAAAAGCACCTACAGCGGTATATCTTGAGATGCGTCACTGATTTGAGTTAAATGGAGGGAAGAGATACTGTATACCCTCCCAGTGAAGCAGGCAGCACGGAGAATGTTTAGAGCCCCTGGAAGGATTATGAGTTTTTTCATACCGGGAGATGAGGCAGGTGTTTAAAATGGCAGAAGTGTCGCCTAACCAATTACAGAACTTGAAAGTGAGAAGCTCTGATCAGTTGCATTTAGAAGAAGATCTGACAATTAAACTGTCAGGCCCAGCAAATGACACACTGAAATTTAGAGCTGCATCAGTAAAAAATGTAATATTTATAACCAACCAAATTTTTAAAAAACATTTTTTTAAACGGATGTTTATTTTTGAGAGAGAGAGAGAGAGAGCACGAGCAGGGGAGGGGCAGAGAGAGAGGGAGACACAGAATCTGAAGCAGGCTCCAGGCTCTGAGCTGGCTGTCAGCACAGAGCCTGACGCAGGACTCAAACCCATGAACCGTGAGATCATGACCTGAGCTGATGTCAGACACTCAACCAGCCTAGCCACCCAGGCTCCCCATACCCAACTAAATTGTAAAGAATGACGTTACACCTAAAATATCTGAACTTATAATATCTCTCTCAGCACAGAGAACAGACTTGATAGGGTCTCATTAGACATCTAACAAGTACTTTGAAAAACGTAATGGGAACATGGAGTGTGGTCAGGAGGGATTTGAGCCCAGGCTGCAATATGGGAAGAACCTTTGGATGCTCACATGGACCCAATATTCTAGAGAAGCAGTATTTCCATTGTATTAAAAGGATCCACGATGTTTTCTTGAAGTATATCAAGTCCCAGGGAGTCATCTCCAAGCTACATATGCCAAGACTTCACCCAGGATTTGGAGGTGTCCTTTCCACTGGGATTTAGATTCCATGAGGAACATGGTGGCCACCCTTCTCTAAGTACATGCTCAGTTTTTTCCTTTCAGTTGTGAGCTTCCAGGCTTGATTTTCTTGTTGCTGATTCACATATTTCCTATGCCTACATCAAGAACCTCCTTGAATGACAATAGCAGAGACATTCGAATCCTGAACAAATGTCATTTGGGTATGCAGGGCAGATCTTCCACGGATTATTTATTATAACTTAAAATTCAAAATGAGTACTGCTGGCTTAAGGGGACTTATGCTGCACTTGACCTCTGAAAAGCTCTCATTTTATGAGGTCTCCTGGTCTCTCAGATGCCTGAAGAAAGTGCAATTTTCATAATTACAGGAAAAGAGGTTTATATCTCAGCGTGAGAGTGGTTTTAAGTTTTGGATCTCAGAGCCAGATTTTAGAAAGAACTCTTTCCAATCGTCTTTTCTCCAGTTTCAGGAAGGACCCTTGGAACCTCATTCTTCAGGTAAGGCTTGCTGCACTAGGAAATTAGCAGTGGTTCTGAGTTTTGCTGGCTCTGGTCCCTTGTTTTCCTAGTGATTAGCAGGGAGGCTGGGGGCAGACGGCCAAGGAGTCAGATGTTGGGACGGAGAGAGTTTTGGAGACAAACACATTCTGAAAAAGTGCACCGGATACCAGAATCATTTTGCTCCATCGTGTTTAAGATTTCATTGCTGTGTTAAGCTTGGAATCACATCTGTGGCTTTACATTAGCTCAGAGAATTACTGTCACCTTGCAATTGAATAGTTTTTTTAATAGCTTCCCGTAATGAATCTCTTAGCAGGTACTCTAGCAATGGAAATCTTATTTGAAAAATCATCTCAGTGCAATCTGGAGCTTAATGTGTATTAGAATTATCTATTGATTCCACTGATCATATTTTCCCCACTTTCCATAATAAAGCGAAATGTAATTGTTTAAAGTTCTCTCCCTCCACCTTAGGTTTAAATTTTTAAAAACAGTTTTCTAATATTGGCATCTATAAAATCAGGGATTTCATCATTTCTTTAGTTCATCTGGCCTCTGACAATGCATTCCTGTGTTGCTTGAAGGCCTCCAGGCCTGGTGTCTGATTCGGGGTTGACGAGGAACCTTGACCTTGGCAGCCACAACAGAGTGAGCATATGGAAAATTCTAGATTCTATAATAGGCAGGATCTCTTTCATTTTTATTCCTGTTTCCAGTCCAGTGACTACACGTACTTATCTTTCTTAAAAATCAAGACATTCCCATAAAAATCCTAGAATATGATAATATATAGACACAACCTTGACAATAAATTAAGTGAGAAATGTGAAGACTCGGGCACAAAATTGGCTTCTGCATTAGTCAGGGTTTTCCAGAGAAAGAGAACAAATAGGATATCTATCTATCTATCTATCTATCTACCTACCTACCTACCTACCTACCTATCTATCATGACAATATGGCCCATGAGATGATAGAGGCTGAGAAATCCCACAGTCTTTCATCTGCAAACTGGAGGTCTAGGGAGCCTGGTGGTATAAATCTTAGATGGAAGTCAGGAGAAGATGAGGTGAAATGTCCTGGCTCAATAGCAAGGCAGAAAAACAAGGGTGGAAATGCTTCCTTTCTCTGCATTTTTGTTCTATTCCAGTGTTCAGTGGACTGGATGGCCACCCACAGTGGGGAGAGCCAATGTACTTTACTGAGTCTAGCCGTTTAATTTTTTTTTAATGTTTTATTTATTTCTAGGAGAGAGAGAGAGAGAGACAGCGTGAGCAGGGGAGGGTCAGAGAGAGAGAGAGTCACAGACTCTGAAACAGGCTCCAGGCTCTGAGCTGGCAGTCAGCACAGAGCCCGACGCGGGGCTCGAACGCACGAACTGCGAGATCATGACATAAGCAAAAGTCGGTTGCTTAACCGACTAAGCCACCCAGGTGCCCCATAACAGTTTAAATGCTAATCTCACCTGAAAATGCCCTTACAGACCCCTCTGAAGTAATGTTTACTATGGGCACCCCATGGCCTGTCAAGTTGACACACAAAATTAACCATCACAACATCTTTTTGATAGTCTAACATAGTCCTTTCATTTCATTTATTTATTTTTTTTGAAAGAAGTTAGTTTTTCTTTTATGACCCACAATCAGCCTCCGTTAGCGTCGAATTTCTATTACTTGGCTAGTTATTTCAGGTGGATCAGAAGGAAAATAGGATCTCAGGCTAAAAGTTGGTTACAGGCTGTGTGCACCAGGCATCTGGAGAAGTAAAGCACAGAATACTTAACCCAGTTGATTAAATCATTGTAGACAGCCAATGTGAATAAGCTAATATGGTGCTGGGGAAGAGAGGGGAAGGAGTTTAAAGGTCTCTGGGTTAAAAAAAAAAAAAGTAGCAACTGCAGGCACCTCAGTGTAAGGCCATGTTTTAAGTCTCCCGAATGCCTCACTCCAGCAGGTTTTTTTGCCTGCAGATCTAGGTCAGCCAAGTCCTGGGAAATGAGAGAAGGTTTTTGGACCAGGATGGATTCCCTTAAAGGAGCCAGGTCTCCTTGGTGCTGATAACTCATATTTGCACTCTGAACACCTTGGCTTGGTTCTGTAGCCTATGAGGAATTCAACTATATCCTTCCTGCCTGTGCTGATCTCATTCCCTTTTCCCTTTTTTTTTTTTAATTTTATTGAGAGAGAGAGAGAGAGAGAGAGAGGCAGCATGAGAAGGGGAGGGGCAGGGATAGAAGGAGAGAGAGAATATCCCAAGCAAGCTCTGCACTGTCATCGCAGAGTCCATTGTGGGGCTCGATCTCACAAACTGTGAGATCATGACTTGAGCTAAAACCAAGGGTCAGAGGCTCAACAGTCATGTCCCTTTTCCATTTCAGACCCACTAACCTAGGCAGGTGCTCGAATTCATTTTGCCCACTTGGATTTTGACTCACTCCTCTAGGAAGATCTTTTTTTTTTTTTTT
>NW_024082276.1:55147-93478 GCF_003009895.1 Hyaena hyaena
GTGTGTGTGTGTGTGTGTGTGTGTGTGTGTGTGCGCGCACATGTCCCCCATCAGGGCCACTTACCATATGTCTATATGCTGACCTACCAATTTAGCCCAAACAACCAATTTTTCTTGTTTCCTCTTTCCTTGTTTTTGTGCCTCCCAGACATCCTAAGATTCCAGCATAGATAATGGGAATGGTGAGCAGTTGTGTGAGGTTATGACAGCCCTCCCCAAGCTAGTGTCCTTTCAAAGTACTTCCACTCTTGGCAAGCCAAGTGCCTGAAACATCTCTTTCTCTTTCCTGCTTGGACCTAGTTCCTTCTCTTTCTCCAGGACTTATGTCTTAACCCATAACCACCAGACATCTGACCAAAGTGAGACACTCCAAGCAAAGTGTGCGTTTTAACAAAGCAAACATCATCCCTCCGTCTCTGGACACAAGCCAGTGAGTCCCTGTCCTGTCTGATGGGGAGCAGGTGCAGAAAAAGCTGTTCTCATCAAAGCTAAATGCACACATCTTCCTAAAACCTGAGTGTGCTGTGCTTTACAATACCTTAGTTGGATTGTAAATGCAAATGATAAAGAGACCATTATAGACACTTCATTAAAAAGGGTGTTGTAGCTCAGTCATAACTTATGATAATGGAGTACCAGCGGAACACTAATTGCTAATACACCCTTGAACTGGAGAGCCTCCGGCTGCTTCCCTGATATTCTGGATACAATTGAAAATAGATTAGATTCTCCCCAGACCATTATGGGACTCCATGCTAAGAACCCTCTGTTGAGATGTGGGATAATATCCCTGGAATAGTATGGAGAACATCTCAGTTTGATGATGTGTTAATGTTGAAAATGTGCATGGATGTTCATTTTGATCATGTTTTCTGAGGCATGAATGCGATAGGGGATTTACCATTTTCCTACAGACTGTTTCTGGGTAGTTAATTTTTGTGGGAGATTTTAGTGATTAGAAGTTTAGAAGATCTGATCAGATTAGATCATCATCAAAAAAGATTATGCTGTAGTGAAGAGGTTAAGGTGTGGAGGATGGGGGGCATCTGGGTGGCCGGCTTCACAGAGCCTGCCTCCATCCTCTGCCACCCCCTCCCTGTCCCTCCCCAACGTATACTCTCTCAAAAATAAGTAAAAATTTTAAAAAAGATAAGGAGGATAGGAATCAGAAGTTTTTGAGTTTGAAATGCAGCCCTATCTCTTTTTGGTTATGTGATATTAAGCCTTATATTCCTCTTCTATAAAATTGGGATAATAGCAGAAGCTTTCTCCTCTGGCTGTCAGAGAAGATGAAATTAGAAAAGAACATGTTCCTCTAATGATTGAAATAGCCAGATGAACTGTACCTCCAGAACGAGATTATTCTGGTTTCTCTAAGAGGACAATGGACGAGAGGCATTGGTCATTTGTATCTGCGGTGACTTTGCAAATGGTCTAATTGTCTCGAATAATGTCCAGTGCAGTTGAAGGTAATGACAACACTTCAGATGCAGTGAGTTTTTAGACTGTAGAATCGGCTGTGTTTGCTCATGTTTGTGCTTCCAGGACCTAGTTCAGTGCTCGGAATATAGCAGCCATGAAAAATACTTTTCTCTGCTTTCCGTTTTGCCTTCTTCCTAATCTTCCTTTAATTTCTTCCCCGATGTTTCTTTCTAAATGTGGATCTAAGTCTGTCTCTTACTTGCATACAGCAATCAAGGGAGAGGCTCTCTCTTTTGACTGGAAGCATCAGCTAGTTGGGTGATGTCAGTCTAGACTTGCCAGGGCCCCACCCATTGACAGAGCAGGAAGTGGAAGATCAAGGACGTCAGCTAGGCTCATTCAACAGAGGAATCCATTGTAATCAGTGGATTCCATGCAGAGGCATAGGAAAGGATTTAGGGAAACCAGCCAGGGATAACAAGGTACCCCAGAGTGCTGTCACCATTCCTGTGCCTGAATGGACAACGAGGGGGCAGTTACTGGAACCCAGGAGAAGCCGAATCCAGCGTCTGTTGGCATTGAGCCCTATGTTCTTTTCTCACCGTGTCCTGAGGTTTAGAACTTATTCTCCTGTGACCACTGATATTATATTTTATCAGAAACCCTTCAAAATTCACACTCGAAACTTTATATGTGCCTGGCTTTCGAATGTCTGTAAATAATTCAGCTTCTTTAATTTGGACATTCCTTACAAATCTGGGAACATTGTTAGTTATTTTTCATATCTTTTACCTCCTATAGGTACTTTATACCATGTAGTATTTAAAAATTGCCTATTGAATACCATGACTCTTAGATTAATCTTAGATAAACCTCTAGGTATACTTTTATATCTCTGGTGTTAGATTTATACTTTTCCTTTTGGGCCCTTGCATGTTCCCTTCTATATATACAGTTTTCAGGTCACAATTGATGGGCTTTTATAGCTATCCAGGTCACTCAATCAATTTCACCTTGTGTAGAGAGAATTAATCTGCTGAGTTTTCTAGACATTACCCATAGATAAAAATCCTTTAACAAAGTATGCTATCATCGCTTTGAAAATGAGTAATGAGGCATGACAATTTCTTTCTAAAGCAATAATCAAGAAAGAGAGCCCTGCATTTAATTCATTATGTGAGCCCATAGAAGGAGCAAAGGAAAAATAAATATTTTCACCCATTCGAGTCAACTTCAAGCCTAAAATTATAGGTTCTTGCTACTTGGACTTAATTGCTATCACAAAGAAGCACAAGTTGCCGGGATCAGATCTCTCACGGAATACGAAAGCACGAAGCCTTGACATTTTGGAGAGTAATATAATCATCTTTGCCCTAACCTGAACTGATTTTCTTTCATAGTGATTTTTTTTTTTTTTTTTTTTTTTTTAGTATTAGAAATGAAGACAAACCCAAACCTTAGGAAATTTAAATGAAAGCCCTGTTACTGAAAGATAGTCTGTAATAGGTGATAAGAACTTAGGTCATACCCTTTTGCAGTACTCATGTTTATAATAAGCAATGAATATTCTTATGAATGTCAGGACTTGGTTAATTTTTAAAGTTATACACTTTCTTAACACCCCAAACTTAAATGTCAGTCTTTGTTACCAGAGTCCATACGGTAAACTTGTGCCCAGTGGGTCTCAGAACCAGCCTCAGGCTGGAGAGGAGAAGGGCTCCCTGACACGGTCAAGGCCATGAATAACCCCCAGGGAAGGAAGCAAGGTGTGTGGCCATTCTTGTGGGAAGTGCAGTCTGTTCTTTCTGCCTCCAGGTCTCTGTCCCAAAGGAAGTGCTTTTGCATCTTGGGGGTCTTTTTCTGACTCTATCCTTGTTTTTTAATAATATGTCATAACTTCATTCCCTTTTCATCATTTATAAGCTTTAGAAACACTGTGAAATATTTCAAGCATGCAGAAAATTTCAGGAAATAATACACGTGTGCCCACAATGCAACTTTGTTAAAGACTATAATTTACCATGGTTGCTTCAGATGTTTTTCTTTTACTAAGAGAAAAAAACCCCTCATTTTATGCCTGAGGTGGGGAGTGGCGGTGGGGGTGTGGAGGTGGCAGTGGTAGTTGGGGGAGTGGGGAGGGAGGGACTCTGGAGGGAGAAGGCAGTTCTCCCCTCCCCCACCCGCATGGCTATTCAGAACCACGTGAGGGGGCCTTCTCTTGCTTGGTCTGTTATGATCACATCAGGGGCTCAGCCCGTGCTCTTCACCACCTAGTCCCTCCTGGATGTCATCTGCCGACAGACACATCATCATTAGTGGGGCTGAGCGTCATTTCATCTAATTTTGGCAATTCAGTCTTCTTTGGGGTCCTGTATTCTTCTTATTGATTTGTAAGGATAAAGAATCCTTTATCTTTACGTGTGATAGGTGATAGATATTGATCCTTTGTCAGCGAAATAGGCTGCAAATATCTTCAGCTGTGGTTTGCCTTCTAGCTTTATAGCATCCTCCTTACAAAGACCTTTAAAGTTGTGGAGTACTTAATTCTACTGATCTTTGATCTTTCCTTTTATGGCTTATTGTCTCCGTGTTCCTTTACTTACAGGCTAGTGAGCGAAATGAGGCAGAGGTGCTGTGACCCAGACCGTGGCTGGGCCATTCTGAGCTGGCAGCTGGCGGTGGCAGGCTCACCTCGAGGCAAGAGCTGAGGGCTGAGCCCTGTGCTGGCCCTGGAGCCCTGGGGGGGTGGGGCAGTAGGCTCCCAGCTCCCTGGCTACAGCACTGAGCCCCCTGTGCCACACCCCAGTCTGCTGGGCATGTGGATGCAGATGTGGCTTGGGGGCCACGCTTGCCATCTGGGGGTTCCTGTGGTCTGCAACCAATAAACTAACAGGTGGACTGCATTTTTTAGAAGCAATAAGAAAGCAGGATTCAAGCGTCCTTGGGAAAAAAGCCTTTCTAAAAAGTGGCCGAAGAATCTATACTGACAGTATGAATTTGCAAGGCAATTCTAAGAAATCCATTTATGTAATCAGAGGATGATTTCTCCCCTTTTCCTGAGCGGCCCTGGGCTCGATTCAGTCTGCACAGTGAATAGAGAACCCGATAGCCTCAAATCACCTCTTCCAGCCAGGGGCCCGAGGCTGTCTTTCTGTCTTTAGAAGCATTCATGTAGCCTTAGCATTGCAGGGGTGAGGGGCTTTCTCTGCTGCTCGGCCTGCCTGGTGGCAGATCTGTGCCAAGACAGATTTTCGTTTCTTACCAGCTGCGTGTCCCAACAGGCCCGGCACGGGCCAGGGATGCGGACGACACAGCTGGGAGGCCTGTCTCTGGTCAAGGTCCCCCACTGCATCTGAGAGGGCAGGCGACTAGTCCGTGCTTGTAATTAACGTGTGGCCTTGGGAACTGGCAGGTGCTCTGTTGGGCGTGTGAATGCTACCCTGCGGTGTGGCCGTGGGAGACTCTGAGATAATTTGAGCACTGTTGTAAGACACGATCGATACAGTTACACCTCATAATTTGATTTTTACTTTCAACAGGTAAGAGGACCCTAATATTGCTTTATTAATTCTTTAAAACATGATTATTAGCTCATATGGTGGGCAACTCGATGGAAAAAGAAAAACCCTTAAAAGTAGGTGCTGATATCCAAGGCTGTTTGAATGATGAATAATGGTGGAAAGACTGGAAGAATATGGGGACAAGGAAGCGCAAATTGAGGGAAGCAGAGGTAGGAAGGTGAGGAAACGTCCATTAAACCACATTAGTTCTTGGAACTTTCAGGTAAGTCATCTCACTGGCTTTTTTGGGGGGAGAAGGCAATGGGAGGGACATAGAGAATCTTAAGCAGACTCCATGCCCAATGCAGAGCCCGATGTGAGGCTCAATCCCACTACCCAGGATCATGACCTGAGCTACCCAGGCACCCATCTCACTGACCTCTTTTTAAAAAAAATTTTTTTTAATGTTTTATTTATTTTTGAGAGACAGATAGAGACAGCATGAGCAGGGGAGGGTCAGAGAGAGAAGGAGACACAGAACGTGAAGCAGGCTCCAGGCTCTGAGCTAACTGTCAGCACAGAGCCCGACGCAGGGCTCAAACCCACGAACCGTGAGGTTCTGACCAGAGCCTAAGTCGGACACTTAGCCGACTGAGCCATCCAGGCACCCCTCTCACTGACTTCTTAAAAGAACTGATTTTTATTGAGAGCCCTGTACATGTCACCTACTCCCCACACATCTGCTCAAGCCCTCCAACAGCCCTGTGAAGGAGGAGGTGGGCTTCCATTTTTAAGATAAACTTTTAGGGCAGTTGTAGATTTACAGAAAAGTAGCAAAGATGGCACAGAGCATTCTTATACATCCCAGACATCGTTTCCGCTATTGCTAACATCTTACATTAGTGTGGTGCGTTTGTCCCAATGAATGAATCTGTACTCATGTTATTATTAACCAAATTCCATGCTTTATTCAGATTTCCTTAGTTTTCTACTTCGTGCCCTTTTTCTGTTCCAGGATCACATCCAAGATACCAAATTACATTTAACCATCATGTTCCTTAGGCTCTCCTTAGCTGTGATGGTTTCTCAGACTCTCCTTGTTTATAACAACATTAATGGATTTGAGGAGTATTGGTCATATATTTTTATTCATACATTCATTCATTCATTCATTTATTTAACGCTTACTTATTTTTGAGAGAGAGAGAGAGAGAGAGAGAGAGAGAGAGAAGGGGATGGACAGAGAGGAAGGGAGAAGCAGGCTCTAGGCTCTGAGCTGTCAGCACAGAGCCCAGCACAGGGCTCTAACTCACAAACTGTGAGATCCTGACCTATGCCGAAGTCAGGCGGTTACCTGACTTAGCCACCCAGGTGTCCCAGTCATATATTTTTAGAATGCTCCTTAAGTGTAGACAGTAACTGATGTTTTTCTCATGATTATAAGTTTCAGGGTAGAAGATCACAGAGCTCAAGTGCCATTCTCATTATGTCAGGGCACTCCTTTTTGCTGATGAAGAAACTGAGGCAGAGAGGAGCAGTGGCCTGCCCAGACCCCCAGGAGAGTCCAGCACCCATTTGAATCTGGCTTTGTCTGGTCCTTTTACTCCATGATATTATTCTCTCACAAGGCTGGAGGGAGGCAACCAGGTCCCAGAAGGAGGGGGCCCTCCCTCGAATAGCCACCTCTCACGTCGAGCCCCTTGTCTCCTTATCTTGCTGGAAGAGGTGTCTGAAGTTTTCGGGGGAGGTGGGAGGGTGGGGAGGTGTGCTTTACGTGGGGATGGGGTGTCCAAGCCAGCTGGAGAAGCCAGACACCCCCTCTGCCCTCGGTTAAGTGCCCACCGCACCTTCAATGGTGTTTGAGATTAAAATGTTTATTTCCTTCAAGTTTCCACTTAATTTGTCACACTTAAAATAATAGTTCTGACAGAGTCATTAGCCAAGGCGAGTTTTCACAGCCTCTAGTCATTTGGCAGCAGGAGTTCTGGATCAGGCTTCTAGGCTGCTATGACTCAGCTGTGACTTTGAGAGTCAGCTCTGATGACTTCTAGTCTGTCTTCTAAGTTTCCAGTTCTTGGGAAAAACAATTACATTGGCTCAACTCTGGTAAGCTCTGGATAAGTGGTGGAGGCACATGGCACAACATGGCCCCTGGGGGCCCACGGAGGGTAGGACCTGGGGAATAGATCCTAACTGCCATCTGGAATCTTCCACCTCCATCTTTATATTTCTAACGCACAAATAATGGTTTTCAGAGAATAATCCTTGGACCAGTTGCATCAGCATCTTCTGGGAACTTGATGGAAATACAAACGTAGCTGCCTCATCTCAGGCCTGTTATCTCTCAAACTCTGAGGATGGGATCCAAATCCAGAGGTGATAGTGCTTGGTGTGTATTTGATTTTTTTATTTTGTATCCCTGGATGTTGAAAATAGCATCTCCTTCAAGGCATGCATAGAGCCTTTGCACAGATAGATGTGCTGTTAGGATGTGCCTGGTTGGCAGGAGGCCAGCTCTGCTGTCTCCTCTGATCTCTCCCATTCCCTCCTGGCAGGTAGCTGACAATTTTTACTTGATAAGAACAAAACCTAACCCAGAGCCCGATGGTCTACTTAAATCCTACTTGGAAAGGTATAGAGGTCAGAACTTTTCCAGTTACAAAGGACCGAAACGAAGGAACTTAAAATGTGTCAAGCCCCAAAGGGATTTTTCCACTCCTGTATCTGAAAACTCCAGGAATTGGAGTTGACTTCAGGTACAGCTGGAGCAAGGTGCTCAAAGGGTGTCACAAGGGTCTCTGCCTCCAGTTTCCTTTTGTACAGTTTTCTCTTTCCGATGATTCCCTCCGCATGAAGATCCCTAGCCACTCCAGGCTTACACATCTCAAAGCTTGCGGTCGCAAAGAGGGAAAGATCCTTACTCTGCCTGTGTCCACAGTGGTAGACTCCAGGCACCTCTGACTGGGTCTGTTTGGGTTATTTGACGTTTCCTGGGCCCATCGCTGCCTCTAAGGACCTGCATTCCCTATGACTATAGAGTCATGCCCACTGGAGGTGAGTTAGAAGTAGTGGTGTCCAAAAATGTACCAGCCCACTCTGCTGCAGGGAGATGAGAAGCCCCAGCTGGTGTCATTTGCCGATTACCATGGCATAGTTGTTCCCATCACGGCTGATTTCCAGCCACCAACGAGATATCACTGAAGGCGGGGTTAGGAAGAAATGCACGGTGGCACACCATGACAGAGCATTTTCTCTATGCAGATACGACAGATGTAAGTCACCTCAAAAGGATAGATAATTAATTATAAACTGTAGTGAAACAATTAGGAACTGATGAGTTTTGAGTAATCATTGCCTTTGTTTTTTCATTATTTGTTTAATTGCAAATCTAAGTAAGTTAGTTTTTCTTTTTCCCTTTTTTTCCTAACGTTTATTTATTTTTGAGAGAGAGGCAGAGTGTGAGCAGGGGAGGGGCAGAGAGAGAGAGAGGGAAATACACAATCTGAAGCAGGCTCCAGGTTCCAGTCTCTGAGCTATCAGGACAGAGCCCGATGTGGGGCTTGCACCCATGAACCATGAGTTCATCACCTGAGCCGAAATCAGACACTTAACTGACTAAGCCACCCAGGTGCCCCTAAGTTAGCTTTTCAGTAATACCTGTTGAACAAGTAGCTCACAAAACTCCTGAAAATTTAACGGTCACCTCTCTCAAGCTGGTACAAGCCAGGTCCAGCACACCACTGGTCAGAACCCAAGAAGATGGAAAAAGAATGACTCTACTTGCCATTTTTTTCTCCCACTACCAGGTGGAGACAATATCAGATTTACTCCTGAGGGTCACTGCAATGGACTCATCAAGGTCGATGGGTGTTAACAGTTTAGCACCCCGGGTCCTTATAGACTCCGTGGCCTGTAGCCACTTGCTGTTGAATCCTTCCTACCAAGTAGAGCTCGGATGGGAGCGCAGAGCCTTTGGGCATAAGGCACAGTTCAACATAAATTTCTCAGAGAAGAGAGACAGCATTACTTTATTTCAGTCTTAAATGTGTTTCACAAAGTTTGAACTAAGCAGAAACCAAATCTCTTGCTAGTACTCAGAGGCTCATCAGACTGAAAGGTTGCCAAGTGTTTTCACTTACAAAAATTCACACGCAGAGGAAGGAGTACTGAACGTGTGCCTACTAATCTTTTCTTCATTGTAGTCTTGATTTTCTTCAATTTACTGGGAAGGAGGAGCACTTTATACCTGCTCTTTGCCCCACACATGAAGTTTCCTTCCGCTCAGAGGGGCTGAGGCTAGAGGCCGGGAAAGCAGTGGCAAGCTACTGCACTAGTCCAGGCAAGAGACAATTGATCCTGAACTTGAGCATGCCAATGGGGATGGAGGGAGGCGCCCAAGGGCAGGCTGGGCCAGAGCAATGACCCAGTGACCTAATGTTTAGCTAGAAGAGCACAGGGCACAGACCTGCATGCTTAAAGAAGGTAGATCATGTGACTATGAATGTACTCTGTATGCCAAAAATTCAACACATTTCTTGGGAAAAGCTACTTACCAAGAAGAACTGAACAAATTATTTCATGACAAAAGTCAGATGCACTCCAGCCTCGAATATGCAGTGTAAAATTTCACTTGTACACTGTGGGATTTGAAGATGCAAAAAAAGAACGAAGCATGACTTCACTGGGGATGTTTATTTACTAGGTAAAATTAAAAGAGTTAAAGAATTAACGCATACACAGTATGTGGTATATCTCAGTAAATATGGGACCACTTGGAGATGATTTATTATCTACAAGAAACCTAGTAAAGGTCAACACGAGACATTAAATCCATTTTAGAGGCTGCGATCAAAGAAAACTCCTAGGACAGTTTGCTTAAAAAAGAGTATTAATGTAACAAAGCTGTGTTGCTTTCCTCTTGAATTGGCTGAAAGCATCAAACCATTTCTTCTATGGAAATTGAGTCACCTTTTCATCTAGAGAACAAAGTGGTCAGACAGGGACCAAACTAAGGTATAAACTCAAAAAAGGCACCTAGTGTGCCCGCCAGAAGCAATGTAGCTCCAGCTAAATAATGTTCGCATAAGCTCTATTAAAGGACGAAAGAATAATCTCTTAGTGCCTCTGAGAAACTGTTGAAAGCCTTTCTAACGTCAATCACAAGCCTTACAATGTACATCACTGTACATCATCAGTAAATGCCCTTCCAATGCACCCTAGAATGATCTTTACAAAGTGAAACCGTCTAAGGAATATGGAAATGTACCAGCAATATCTAACAGATCAATGACTGAATTTTTTTTAAAGGGGCAGGTACATCTTTCCTTAGATGGTATTTGCTTCCAACAAGTTAATGAATTAGTGTCAATTTTTTATGTTCAGATTTGGCTTTGGGTCCAGGAAATTCTGCTTCTGCCATGACCTGGTAGGATTTTAGAACTACTTCTTTGTTTATGCCATAATTATCACTGGTTGTCACTGGCTGGGTACCAGACTCTTTTTTTTTAATATTAAAAAAATTTTAATGTGTATTTTTGAGAGAGAGAGTGAGAGAGAGAAACTGAAGCAGGCTCTAGGCTCTGAACTGTCAGCACAGAGCCCAATTCAAGTTTGAACTCAGGAACCGTGAGATCATGACCTTAGCTGAAGTCGGACGCTTAACTGACTAAGCCAACCAGGTGCCCCTGGGTACCAGTCTTTATAAGCATTTTCTCTGGGAGATACAGGACATATCTCACATAGGAGGTAACTGAGTCTCAGAGAAGTTAGGTAACCTCCAAAGCCAAGAAGTGATGGCTTTGGGCTTTGAATTGACACACCTCACCCTAGAATTTGTCCTCTTAATTACTACCTTATATTGGGTGCCCTGCTGAGTAATAACAATACCTAACATATACGGTATACTTTACAGTTTGCAAAGTGTTTTGTCAAACCTGATCTACTTTGAACATAATTCTATGCATGTGATGATTTAGAATTATTCTTAATCTCTGCACTACTCATTTTTATTATTGACTTCCTTCATCGATAGGCGGAAAGTGAAATGATTGGGCTTCAGAGTGAAGGGCATGTATACCCTCACCCTGGGATGTGGGTTTCAGCTGGGTTCTCTTTTGTCTCTTCCCATCTCTGTGTAATGCACCTGCCTTACTTGGTATCACTCTCAGCTCTTAGGCTCCACTAATCGCTGGCTGGCTGATCACTCTACTGTTTTCAACATGGCCCTGGGGCATTGGTTGCTTCACATCTGTTTCAGTTTCATTAGGGTAGGGGTAGTTTTGGAGGCCAACCTCTGAAGTTTGTTCTGATCCCAGGAAGGCTCTGCTTAGCTCCCTCTTTCCTTGATTCTCTCTGATGAACTAGTCGGCCTCTGGTATAGCTTGATTTTCCTAATTAAGATGAGCTACCATTCCTCTCTTATTTTTGTAGGACCCAAATTGTTTTCAAGGTAACCCTTAGGCTCAAACTTTCCCGTACTGTTTCAAATTAGGTCAAGTCCTTTGGGACTACTACTGCCCCCAGGAAAATTCTCTGAGCCACTTCTCCAGGTACTGGGTGGGTAGTTGCCTCTGGTCTTCTGGGCTTGCCTCTGTCAGTGTGGAGCCTCTGTCTTGTGAGTGGGCTGGGAAGGGACAATGGGGACCCCAGTATTCCTGATGGAGCCCAGAATCGAGCATCCATCTTACCTGAGTGGAGGAATGGGCAGAGGAAAGGAAGCCCCTGATCTCTTGACTGAGCTCACCAGGAATATAGCTTCCTCAGTTGAAGTTGGAAGGGATGAGAAGTGCTGGCCACCTGCTCCCCCTCTGTGAGCTGTATCCTTACGTAGGGGCTGAGGGGAGAGGGAGCCCTCTTTTTGTCCACAGCTGCCCAGAGTGGATGGCTGGGGGGTAGGAGCTGAGCTGGGAGGGGGAAGAGAGGAAGTAGTGGTTCAGGGGCCATGGACTACTATAGTCCTTAGCAATTCTAGTAGATTCTTCCTTCCTTTCTTTTCTTTCTTTCTTTCCTTTCTTTCTTTCTTTCCTTATTTGTGTAAATTTATTCTCAAGTTAGCTAACATACCATGTTGTGTTGGCCTCAGGAGTAGATTCCTCTCATTCATCTCTTACATTCAACACCCAGTACTCATCCCAACGAGCGCCCTCCTCAATGCCCACCACCCATTTCCCCCACTCTTATCAACCCTTAGTTTGTTCTCTGTATTTAAGAGTCTCTTATGGTTTGCTTCCCTCTCTGTTTTTATCTTACCTTTTCTACCCTTCCCCTGTGATCATCTGTTAAGTTTCTCAAGTTCCACATATGAGTGAAATCATATAATATCTGTCTCTGACTTATTTCACTTAGCATAACATCTTCTAGTTCCATCCATGTTGTTGCAAATGGCTCCAGTAGATTTTCTTGAATAAATGTTTCTTCATTCACCAAGGGCCCTTAAAAAAATTTCCAGAGAAAATTGGTTGTTTTTAAATAGTTTTCACCGGTTAGGCTTATTTCTCCAGGTAGCTGGTCTGTGGAGCTCCTCATAAATGTTCCTTCTTGCCATGAGCATTTTATTTTATTTTTAATTTTTTAATGTTTATTTATTTTTGGTAGACAGAGAGAACACAAGCAGGGGAGAAGAGAGACAAGGAGACACAGAATCTGAAGCAGGCTGTCAGCACAGAGCCTGATGTGGGGCTCGAACCCACAGACTGTAAGATCATGACCAGAGCTGAAGTCAGATGCTTAATGGACTGAGCCACCCAGGCGCCCCAATCATGAGCATTTTCAGATGAGAAATCTGAGGCCCAGAGAGGTGAGGTGACTTGCCTCAAGTTACACAGTAAATGACAAAGCTGGGCTGCAAAGCCATGGAGTCTGACTCGTAAAGTTTGCGCTGGGCTGAAAGGAAGGAAAGTTCTGCGGGGGCACACCCGCACCCTCAGGTGGAGGAGAGGCTCCAGAGCAAGGAATACTGGGAACTGTGCTGAAATCCTTGCCCTCCCTGACACACCTGTGTGCTGAGGCCCGTTATAAGTCCCGCTGACTTTCTCTGATCGGCTTGGGGCATCCTCAGGGAGGCTGCGTGCATACCTTTCCGGCAGCAGCAGAGACTGGCTTAGGCAGAGCCAGTACGGCTGTCCCTCTGCTGGATAAACAACGCCTCGTGGAAATCTCAGGTGCTTGTCTTAAATTGACATCTTTGTCTCTGCAGTCAGGGATTTGGGCTGAACAAAAGCTGGTTTGGTTCAGGGCTTTCATGCAGGCCCTAATTGACAGTCTCCTCCTTAGACAACTTCCGCTCTGGCTACCGCACAGGGCCTGCCCTGGGCTTGTCTCTCATCATCAAAAATGTCCCATTCTGTGCCCTCCTCCCCACCTCCTTCCCTTCCTCCAGGCTCACAGCCTCCTAAAGAGAGAGCTTTCAGATCCCCTCACCTGAACTATGGTCCTCTGTGAGTCCATAGTACACTGTAGGCCATTTGTTAGCACCCCCTGGAGACCCAAAACCTTTGTCCAATGAAATGAGGCCAGCAATGGGCATTTCAAACCATTGTGACTGTTGGAAAAGTCTTTTGGGGTGGGTAGGACTCTGTGGTATCTGCTCGCCTTTCAAATCATAATCACCTTTTTTGTAGAGCCGCTTAGATGCCTAATAGCCACCTTAGCAATGCAGGTTCAAGGCTGAGCTCTTGATCTTCAACCCCAAACCGGTTCTAGGGTCTTTTCTTCTTCACTTAACAGCTCCCTCTGCCACTTGCCAATCCATCAGTAATCGCCTCTAAAACACGTTTTGTATCTCCTCCTTCTCCCCACCTCCATTGCTAACACTGTCCCAGGCCCCCCACCATCATGCACCCAGAATACCACATGACCCCATTTCACACTCTTGCCCCTCCCTCATCCATTCTCGACCCAGCGGCTGATCATTAAAAAAAGTGAACCAGAGGTGTGCGGTCGGTTAAGCTTCCAACTTCGGCTCAGGTCATGATCTCCTAGTTCATGAGTTCGAGCCCCATGTCCGGCTCTGCGCTCACAGGTCAGAGCCTGGAGCCTGGTTCACAGATTCTGTGTCTCCCTCTTTATCTCTGCCCCTCCCCCATTTGAACTCTGTCTCTGTCTCTCTCAAAAATAAATAAAACATTAAATACTTTTTAAAAAAGTGAACCAGACATATTTCCCCCATTTATAAGCCTTTCACGGCTTCTCATAGCACTTAGAACAAAATCTTGGCTTCTTAATGGCTTGCAAAGCCCATGGCATCCAGGCTTGGGCCACCCTCCAGCCTGGGCAGTTGAGTTTTCCCTCGCTGTCCCCTCTTGCTCTCCTCTGGCCACACTAGCCTTCTTTCAGCTCTTATGCCAATGTCTCTGCACACATTGTTTAAAAAGGTACCTCTCTCCTCTCCAAACCTCAGATAGGTTTTGTTGGACGGCAACAGGCGTCATTAATGCTACAGACCTTAAAATAGGGAGAGTGGCTTTTGTCATCCAGGTGGGTGCAATTTCATCATGTGAGCCCTTAATAGCAGAGAACTTCCTTGAGTTGGAAGCAGGAGGGATGCAGTATAAGGCAGAGACGACCAGTGTGTGCTGATGACCAGTCTGTGCTCTGTTGCTTGTTTAGAGATGGCAACGGCCCCAGGTTGAGCTGAGAGGGGTCCCTGGCTGACTGCTGGTGAGAAGACGGGAGCTCCGCCCTCTAAACACAAGAAAGTGAAGCTCTGCCAACAACTTGAATGAGCTGAGAAGCCTATTCTCCCCTGAAGGCTTTCAGCCAGCCTGCGTTTTGGCCTCGTAAGATCTGGAGCGGAGAGATCAGGCATCCCTCGATTGTGACCTGTAGAACTGTGAGTTGGTAAAGTAGTGTTGTCTGAGGACTAAGTGTGTGCTCATTTGAACAGCAGCCAATGAAAATGAACACAGTCCAGGATGTTCTCTCTTCCCCCGTTTTCCTGGGTGATGCCATCTCATGGTTTAAGGTGCAACCATTCTCTCACAAGCTTATCTGGCATAGGCCCACCCGCTTCATGCCACCCTATCCTTTCCTTCCTAACATTTGAACCACATTTGGCTTTTGAGAAGCTGATTGGGTACAGGAGAGCTTGGCATGGTGCCAGGCAGTGTTCTTGTATATAAGGTCTGGAGCCGCAAGGCTCCAAGCCCAGTTCATTCTATCTGCTATGTGTGTGACCTTGGTTGAGTTATTAACATTTCTATGCCTTCACTTTCTCGTCTGTAAAATGGACCTAATACTAGCTCAGAGGATTGTTGTGAGGATTACAGGAGGAAAAATCTATAAAGTATGTCCCACACTACTTATTACATAACAGGCTCCCATTACCGCAGCGGTTACTGTGTTTAATGGCCTTCTAGACCTGGGGTTGGCCTGTGGATCCAATCCAGCCACCGTTCTTGTAAATAAAGTTTAATTGGAACATAGCCATGCCTATTCATTTACATATGATCTTCATTTACATATAGCGCTGTCAGACTGTGAAGGCAGACCTGAGGAGCTGTGACCACAGGGCCTAGAAAGCCTAAAGTATTTGTTGTCTGGCCTTGGATAGAAAAAAGTTGCTCTGAATTAGGCCGGGAGAGTTGGGGCCACGTGTGTCTCGTTCATCTGCATGTGCCCCGTCCCCAGCACACTCCCGGTGCACAGCAGGTGTGCAGTGCAGAGGGTTGAGCTGATGGATGAGGAGCTGTGTGTTAAGCGGGTGTTCCCGGCCCAGGTGTGGAAAAGACACGTGGAATCCACGAGCCATCCTTTCCCCACCCCCACTCTTCAGCAGCCTCACTATGGCTCTGCTGCCAGGGGGTCCTGGGCTTTGCTGTCTGGTGCCGTTTTTACTTTCTCAGTTAAATAAAGCTGCTCTGAGGCTGTAGATAACAGGCTCTGTGTCCTTCTGGCTGTTCATCTCCAGGATCGATACCTGAGTTTCTGAGATGTTTCCTTCCCAACGTCAAACTGGCCAAGTCGTAATGCCGTAGGAGTCCTGAAACCCACAGCTTTAACGAAACTCTGATGAGAGCCTTCAGTTGTCCCATAAGGAGCTTTAAATCGCCTCTTTAGAGGCCCAAAGATAGCGCCTGCCTTTTACCTGTGCTGCTGCAAAGTTGTACCGCGACTGACGTTTTCATCGGTTACATCCGCGCCTTCTTGCAGCTGCGTTTTCTGGGGCTGGTCAATTGCCACCCAACATGATCTTTTCATGTTTCTGGTCTTCTACTGTTTCCTTATTCCACGGAGCTTTCAATGATCAAATATATTATACCTGCAGAGAAATCAGGTTACCCTTCCAGGAGGTGGAGCGACAGCTGTTACTAATTGAGCTGCTTGCCACTGGGATCCGCTCTCTGCAACAGCCTCCTTGATTGGAGGGGGCAGAGGCTGGCAAGGCCCCCTCCACTGATGCCAGGAAGTCGACCACTGGTTAATAATCAGCTTGCATTACTCACTATGCATTTATTTGTCAATGCTGGTTTATAATAAAAGTTCACGTATTTCATTTTTAAAAATGTCACAGGTAAGTACTGCCAAATATTGGCATCTGCCTGTGAGCGTAGGCTTTTCGTTGAGCATGTTGATTGGTTAAAAGGCAGATCACTTAGGGGCACCTGGGTGGGTCAGTGTGTGAAGCATCCCGCTCTTGATTTTGGCTTGGCGTCATGATCTCCTGGTGTGTGGGTTTGAGCACCATATCAAGCTCTTTGCTGGCTGATGTGGGGAACCTGTTTGGGATTCTCTCTGTCTCCCTCTCTGCCCTTCCCCCACTCACACTCTTTCTCAAAATTTAAAAAATTAAAAGAAAGGCAGATCATTTAGATAAATTAGGCAGTACTTCCTCTAAGAAGTTTTTTTTTGTCTCCACCCCTCACCAACCTCCATGCAACATAGGTCTTTGCTGTGTCTTTATTATTATCTAAAGAGATTGCTTTTTTAAAATTTTTAAAAATGTTTTTATTTATTTCTGAAAGAGAGAAACAGCATGAATAGGGGAAGGTCAGAGAGAGAGGGAGACAAAGAATCCGAAACAGGCTCCAGGTTCTGAGCTAGCTGTCAGCACAAAGCCCGATTCGGGGCTCAAACCCACAAACCGTGAGATCATGACTTGAGCCGAAGTCAGATGCCTAACTGACTGAGCCACCCAGGCGCCTCTAAAGAGATTGCTTTTTAATGATTATTGACATAACTTCAAAATAACTTGCTGTATGACTTTAGGCAGGTTACTTTACCACTCTGTGCTTCAGTTTCCATCTATTTCTAGCCTGTAGAACTCTAAGGAGAAGTGAAATCATTTTTGTATATCTTTCACATAGATGTGCTGTTCTGCCTTGTAATTTTACTTTGTTTATTTTTATTTATTTGGGGCCAGGGGAGGGGCACAGAATCCGAAGCAGGCTCCAGGCTCCAAGCTGTCAGCACAGAGCTGGATGCGGGTGCTGACAAAACTGGCTGACAAAACTGTGAGTTTAAGATCTGAGCCGAAGGGGTGCCTGGGTGGCTCAGTTGGTTAAGCATCGGACTTCAGCTCAGGTCATGATCTCATGGTTTGTGGGTTCCAGCCCCACATCGGGCTCTGTGCTGATGGCTCAGAGCCTGTTTCGGATTCCATGTCTCCCTCTCTCTCTGTCCCTCCCCACTCATTCTCTGTCTCTCAAAACTGAATAAATGCTATTAAAAAAAAATTAAAAAAAAAAAAAGATCTGAGCTGAAGTTGGCCACTTAATGGACTGAGCCACCCAGGCGTGCCCTACCTTATAATTTTAGGTTGAATTAAAAAACCTTATCAAGCCTGCAGGAAAAGCTAAGTTCCAACCATTAAAAAAAAAAAAAAAAAAAAAAAAAAAAAAAAAAAAAAAAAAAAAAAAAAAAGCAAAAACTATTTTTCAGCCGTGGACCAAATGAAAACTGTAAAAGGCCAGTGCATAAACTGTAAGTTTGTGACGCCTAGTCACAGATGTTGGGATCATGTTTTTACTGCAGCACATATCTATAAACAAGATTACATATGTATAACATATTTATTTATAAAATCTGTGTACATGCATGTTGGAATTCGGTATCAGAGCTAGCTTTGAAGAAGTAAGTGGTAATTTTGGAGGTCTGTCTCTATACTCTGCAAACTTAAAACACAGATCTTGTTTATAAGGTTTATTAGAACTTACCTATTAAACATCCAAGGCTAGAATATATTTTAGAGTGTATCTTTGGCCACTCTTTATTTTCTTTTCAAAACAATTTTTGTTAATGTTTATTTTTGAGAGGATAGAGCATGAGATGGTGGCGGGGCGGGGGTGGGTGGGTAGGGGAGGGCAAAGGGAGGGAGACACAAAATCTGAAGCAGGCTCCAGGCTCTAAGCTGTCAACACAGAGTCTGATGTAGGGCTAGAACTCACATGAGCATGAGATCATGACCTAAGCCAAAGTCAGACACTTAACTGACTAGCCACCCAGGCACCCTGCTACTCTTTCAATTTTAGTTGCTACCAGCCATTTGTGATAACTTAAATTTAATTGAAATTAAATAAAAATTCACTTCCTCAGTTGCACTAACCATATATCAATTGCTCTATAGTTGCATGTGGCCAGTGGCTAACTTTGACAGTGCAGGTACTATTTTCATCTTTGCAGAATGTTCTATTGGGTAGTATTAGGAAATTACCATTTTAATTGGGTTTTCCAGTTTTTGGCATAAAATTATATAAAGTCTTAAAAAAATAACTTGAATCTCTTTATGTGGAATTGTTCCTTTTCTCATGCCTAATGTTTATTTACATCTTCTCTCTCTCTCTCCTCCAGCTGGAAATTAGAAATGCCAAATTTCTTTTTCACTGACCTTCTCAAAAAATGTTTGGTTTTATTGACTATTTAAAACATTTAGTTCACACTTAAATTTTTATTACAGCTCCCAGCTCCTTTTTAATTTTTAGAGTATACTTTTGGCTCTTTTAATCTAGTTTCTTGAGTCAGTGCTTTGTTTTATTCCATTCTTTCCTGGTTTCTAATACATACTAGATTTTAAGCTAGGAATGTTCCTTAATTTGGCCATAACCCGTGGGCTTTGATATGCAGGGTTTTTTTTTTTTTTTTACTTCATTTCTAAGTAGTTTGTCATTTCAGTTTGGTCTGTTTAACAAAGAGTCCTTTAAAAGGGTTTAAAAATTCTAAGAATAAATTGTTTTTGTCATTGATATTGAATTGTATTACTTTGTGGTCAAAGTATAAATTTCAGCTTGGAGAAAAGTTTTTCTTTTAATGGCTTCTATTATCTATTGTTGTATAACAAGTTACCCCCCAAACTTCATAGTTTAAAACATTTGTTATCTCTGCTCTGAGAGTCAGGAATCTAGAAAGAGCTAGATGTGATCCTATCTAAGGATGTCCTGAGGTTTCAGCGAGCTGTGGTTAAGACTCGAGGCATCTGAAGATGTGGCTGGGACTGGAGTAGCAGCTTCGAGGTCCACTCGCCTGGCTGTTGGCAGGAGGCCACGGTGGGGGGTGGGGGTGTGTGGCCTGCAACATGTGCAAAAAGATGCAGGCTTTTGTGACCTAGTGGGTGAGTCCAATGCCATCACATTCACCCTGTTCTACTCCTTAAAAGGAAATCTTACTTGTATTGATTAGGAGAGAATCACTAAATCCAACCCATACCCTGTGGGAGGAGACCACACAAAGGCAGGGTTCTGGGGAGATGAGGGTCACTGGGAGGCTGCCTACCACAGCCAGATCCATGTTCGGTTTTTGATACTGACTCCTAGGGTTTGAAAAGGTTTTTTTTGTTTGTTTTTTTTTTTTTTTTTTTTTGTCCCTGTTGGGATGTGTTCCATCTTGTGGAACACAAGCTCCAACTTGTGTTCAGTCCTTAAAATTATTTCCCATTGTGCTTGCTATAGCAGTCGATTTTTGGTCTGGGATAAGTATCTATCTTGATGAGTATTTCATGTGCCTTTGGGGAGATTGTGCATTCTACAGTTGTTGGGTAGAGTGTTCTAGAAAGGTCAGTGAGGTGAATTGTTAGCTAGTGTTCTTCGAGTGTTTTACATCCTTAGGACTTTCTGCCCCCAACAATTACTCCCCCAACAATTACTGAGCGAGAAATGGTAGAGTCTCCAACTATGATTGTGGATTTGTTTATTTCTCTTTTGAGTTCTGTCAACTTTTGCTGCATGTGTTTTGAAGCTTTATTAGGTATGTCACATTTAGAATTAGGTCTTGATGAATTGACCGCCTTATCCTATGAAATGATTCTCATTTTCCCTGTACTATCCCTTGTTTACTTTGGCTTTTGTTTCATGTTTGCAGGCCACATCTTTTTCCATCTTGTTATTTTCCACCTGTCTGCATTTTTAAAATTTAAATTCTGTCTTTAACAGCACATAATTGAGACTTGCTTTTCTATCCAAACTGATAATTTTTGCCTGTTAATTGTAAAGTTTAAGATCAGTTGATTTTTTAGAAATAGATATATTAAAATCTCCTATCAATGATTTGTCGGTTTCCTTTAATAAACTTTGATGTGCGTCTTTACAAGCTAAATAGTTATGTACCTTTTGTGTTAGAAACTACATCTAGCTCCAGGTTACATGGTAAAGGTTTTTTTTTTTCTTTTGCTTAGGAAGTCTGAATGTCCAGGCCTGGCATGGTAGCTCTATGATGTCAGCAAGGACCTAAGCTCCATCTAGCTTTCTACTCCACCTGCTCAGGACATGACTCACCTCCTATGAAATGGAATGCTTGCCATAGCTCTGCCCATTATATCCAGTTCTAAATGAGGAAGACGGGAAAGGGTGAGGGATTAAAAATAGAGCCTAAAACATATTAATCTCACCTAGTGACTTCACTTAAATGTCATTGCCTAGAATATGACCCCTTGAGCCCCATGGAGGTCAGGAAATGGATTTTCGGGGTGTATGGTAAGCCATTCATTTTCTCCAGGGATGTTCTCTGCTTCCAGCCTGAGGTCTACATTTCTGCCCTCCAAGATCAATCTCTTCAGGGTGACCCAAATTCATTTCTTACATTTCACTGGCGATGGCCAGGCCTTCTTCCTCCCCCGAGCCTGTGCTCTGCCTGGCTAGCCTTTCCTGTACCTACCCCTGCCCTGTGAGACTGGTTCACCTCTCTTCTCTCTGGACAGCTTTTCCCTTCTCTGCTCATTTCTTGGTCTGTTTGGTTCTCTCTGCTTTCTGTCTTCCAGTAATTCATCTTACTTCCTGGTTCTCTGATGGAACGCTTCCGATGCTGTCTCCCTCCTATGCTGTTATGGACCCATCTTTAAAAAATGGAACTTCTGATATTTGAGGAATCTTGGAAGTACATTTTTTCCTTGGATGGTTTACTTCTGCTGGTTTGATCTCTGCCCTAATCATGTCATACATTTCTCTGTGGTCTTTCACAATTTCTTTCTTTTGCTGTAGTGAAAGAAGTTTATGCAATGTATATTTAATAGCTTCATATAGGAGTTATTAAATTTTACATAACTTGCAGCCAGTTGTTTACATAACTTTGGTATTATAATTTTCCAGGTGGCTTCTTGGGTTTTCTAAAGAGACCATTACAATTTCTGCAAATTTTTCTTTTTCAGTATCTATACCTCTTCTGTGTGTTTTAATATTTTAACTGGTTTTTAAAGTGGAAGGGCATCAACTATAACAGGTTAATATTCTTTTAAGTTAGAACAAAATCACAGGAGACCCAGTATATGAACTGCCTTAGTTTTACTTAGTTTTACTCAGGATGTATTTCCTAAAATGTCCCTCTACTAAGAGTGATTGCTGTTTGTTTGTGCTTCTTCGTTAATGAATTCAAGCTCTGTGTGGGAATGCTGTTGATGATTTCATTGGAAATGGAAGGGCAAAGGGAATGCTGGTGGCCCCTGAGGTTTCTTTCAAGCCACACGGTCAAGTTTGAAAGATTCTGCCCTCACTGTTGTTAAGTTCTTAGTTCTGGGTCCCTGAAGGATGCATGGTGTTGGCGAGAGAGAGTGAGAGCCACAAGAATCTTTCTGATCACCAGGCAGGCATCTCTGTCCTGTCGGATTGGTGTCTTTATTTAAAGGTCAGATGGCAACATGAGATCAGAAAAGGAATTTTTATAATGGAAAACTCTTTGTGATAAGATGCTTTGGAAAGTGTAGAAAAACAGGTTTTATGGAAGTATTCTTGCAGAATTCCCTCAATCATTGTGAAATTGAGTAAATCTTATAACTAAGAAAATAGCAGGATGTTCTTCGTGAAAACCAGGATAACATACATATTCTAAGTTACTAACGCTGAGATTAGGACATAGGTTAAGTTGTATATAGATAGGGTAGGAGGCATTCTGTCTGGTTCACAAGGGGACAAATGTTTTTGAGCTGGTTAATAAGTTGTTTGTGGAAACTTTTTTGACTTGATGCTGAATGTGTAAACACCATGGAGGCCCTAAATGTGTCGGCCTTTGTTTTGGGGTTATGTTTTAGTTACTCTTCTCTATCCTCCTCCCAGCTACCAGTGTAAGAGAGGATGTTTGTGGAAAGTAGGCCTTCAGGAAGGGACTGCTATACATCACCAGTTAGAAAAGGTATAAGTATTAACTTAAGTTCTGCTCTTATCTGTTCCTTAACTCTAAATTAGGCTCTTTGTCTCGGTGCCAGGCTCAATTGTAACTCTTGTGTTCTTAACCCCCTTTATTACCTAAGTCTTGGATCTACAAGGCCCATAGGAAGAGCCTTTTGACAAAACATTCATCTAAAATCTCTTTTGAAGAGGCAACAATATGCTTTTCCTTATGAGGTGTCTGTGTGGGGAATATCAGTCTGATCTGGAATATTGTGAGGCCTGGTCCATACCCGCAGGCTCATTTCCAACATGAGCCAGTAGTCACAGAAGAAGATACCAGTTTTCGCTTCTCATGGCAGGAGCTGTGCAAACGCTGCCGTTTCCTTGCTGTGACTGTCACCCAGCGAGGCCGGTGTGGCCCCCAGCACTTATGGACTCTCGGCTCCAAATTCCGATGTTTTGGCTGCTCTGTAAAGATGAACTAGACCCTTTATATGGGTCTCCTGAGCCATTTTGTCCACAGAGGCTGCTGGAGAGACCCTACCGGAGGAAGAGGGTTTGGCCCCCTGGGTCTGGTGTGCTTGTCTGGCAGGCCCCCGTCGCATGCCTAGCTTTCTCCAGCGTGCACCAAGCTCAGGCCGTGTTTGTACCTTCTCCAGCTCCGCTCTGTAGCACACAGCGGCCGGGGGCTTCTCTGGCACTGCTCTGGGAGGCTTTGTGGCAGAGGGTCTTGGACTCTGGCAATGCCTGTAGCCTGCGGCAGCCCCCAGCCTCGCCAGCACCTTGTCTTCAAGCTACGGGGCCTCTGGCGAGAACTCTCCCCTGAACAGCTTTTCTCAGCCCTCTAGAAGACGCCCACCAGCGTCTCTCCTCTACCATCCATTGAACCACCGATATGCCCTTTCTAACAAGGTCAAATCTCCACCCTGGGATGAGCTCTGGGGATGCTCTCTCCTCTCTACAGGTAGTGGCTCCTCCTTACATGTGCTTTGTCCATATTCTTTAAAATTAACTTCTTATTAGCTGGCCCCTTGTAAATCGAATCACTTTTGGAATTAATACTTTTTTACGTTAACCTTTTACTGTTCAAATTACTGGTGATTCCTCTCTCCTGATTATACTCAAATTGATCTGCAAGGCCTCTCAGACAATTAATCCCTGATCGTCATGAAATGGATTGCTGGGAATTTGAAAAGGGAAGATCAAAATGACAAGAGCATGGGATGGAAGAAAAACCAAGGATCAGCCTCTTTATTTCTCAAAGTCAGTTTCTGAATTTGGGTCATTTATCACAGGCTATTGTTAGTCACTCTTATTGAATTCGGATCTGCAGTGGAAACCAAAGCCAAGAGGCCAAAGATCTGTCCCTGGATTCCATTCTCTGCTCTCTGCTTAGCTCTTCCTGGGCTGCCATTACTGCTCCCAGATTTCCATCTCTTGCTCGGCCTATTTTCCTAGGTCTCAGCCCCACATCAGCAGCCTCCTGTAGACAGGTTGGAAATCAAATAGAAAATCAGTCTCCGTTCAAGTCTCCACTCCCTAATGACCTTGGCCTCTGTTCTCCCACCATAAAAGGGGGATATTATGTCCATCTCCTGGAGCTTCCTTGATGATTCTGTGAGCTCATATGCATAAAGGGTCCTGAACATGTAGCTGGCCCATGGTGAGCTTTGGATAAATGACTGTTTTATTGCTGGACATTTTTCATGTAAAACTGCAATCATCGTATTTACTCTGCTTGAATCTATATTGTGTTGATTAATGACCCCAGTCATCTGGGTCTAAAAATACAGGGTCTGCTTTCTGCCTCTGTCATCCCTATCCAATTCGTCTCCAAACCAGAACATTCCATCTTTTCAGCATCGCTTATCCTCCTTCCTCCCATTCCTTCTGCCATGACTTTGGCTTAGGTGTGATCTACTTCAGTGGACTTGCATTGGATCCCCCCATCCGGTAACTCATGCCCCCAACCCTGCGTTGTGTACGGTTGTAGGAACCTGACTCTCTAAATCTTGTCCTTCCTTTGCTCAGCCATCTGGTTTTCCCTCCAGTTTTCTCCAGGAAACCACCCAGATTCAGCGTGGTGTGCAGTGTTCTTCATGCTCTTGTGTTGTATTTCTAGTCCCTTCTCTACCTGAGTCTTCAGTCTAGGTAAAGCTCTTTGTTTGGCTTCTTCACACCATTGTACTTGGCTTTGTTTGTTTGTTTTCCCATAAGCTAGTCCCTTTCTCTCCAACCTGGCTGGAAAGTCCTTTCTCTAGCACCCGCCTTTTCTTTTTTTTTAAAATGTTTTATTTATTTCTAGGAGAGAAAGACAGTGTGAGCAGGGGAGGGTCAGAGAGAGAGGGAGTCACAGACTCTGAAACAGGCTCCAGGCTCTGAGCTGGCAGTCAGCACAGAGCCCGACGCGGGGCTTGAACCCACCAACCGCGAGATCATGACCTGAGCCGAAGTCGGACGCTTAACCGACTAAGCCACCCAGGCGCCCCTAGCACCCGCCTTTTCATATTCCTGCTCATTCTGCCACGTTCAACCACACGCACCACCCCCGACCCCCAGTCCTTGGAGGAAGAGGATTGTTCATCCAATACGCTGCTTTCCGTGGATCTCTTTTTCCACAGCTGCCCTATTTCCAAGTTTCACTGAGCATTCAGCAAAGATTTTGACTTCTGGCAACAAAGATCGCTTTTCCATTTTTCGTTGTTCTGTAGTGCCTCGCCCATTTTAGGTGTGCTATGCACGTTAGGTTGGGTTACCATTTCCTCTGCATCACATTGGTTTTTAACCAACAATCAGAAGTCTGTTCCCCTCGGTATTTGTTATTTCGGTAATTTTATCTGCCATCCTTCATGCAGTAGCTATTACTACAAGTTTTGAAAGAAAATTTAAAAAATGTGAAACTGGGAAAACGGTGCCTGTTTTGTTTTCCCTTTGCAGATTGGGAAAGGTTAGCCAACATGAGAAATATTTTACTTTGAATTCTGAAGGCAGAATTAGAAAGTCCCGGGTGTAGGTACAGCTTTTTAAAAAGTCATAAAAAGGAGAGACTGATAATTGGAGAGAACATGTTTAATGTTATGAGGTAAAATGAAATGGCGGCCAAGAATTTTGGAATTGTGGCAGGAGAATCCTTTAAATTCCTAAGGAGACTGTAAGAAAATTCTATCTAGAGGACTTTACATTTGCATCCAATGAACCGTTTACTTAGGGGAGTTTTACATCTAGAAAGTTCCCATTTATAAATATGAAAATTATCACTTATAAATGAGAAGCAATTCCAAGGGCAAGCATCTAGAGCAATATTCCCATAAACAAGAAGATAGGACCCTGGGATCCTGTTGGCTGCGAACACATCACAATGAAAAATATTCTTCGGCATGATTTCAGAACAGCTAAAACGTGGGAGTAAATCCTATCTCGAACAGGCCATTGAGTCTACTTAGTCTGGGCTGGCCATGTTGGATCTTCAACTTCCTAAGGGGACAAGAAGCTACCTGTGGTGATTTTGATTAATAAAAGAACACCAGGTAATTTCCAAATGAAGTTTCATTAGAGGCTTAAAATTTTCATAGAGAAGTGTAGACTTGGGTGATTTATTTTGTAAATCTAAGTTAGATTCCTTAGTTTTTTTTGTTATAAATGGTTTCTGTGCTCAGTACCAACCATGATGCTGACATCTGACTTTAGAAAAGTTGTAAAATTACATTGAGATTTGGTATAAAGTGGGGCATGTCAGTTAAAATCCCAGCAGGTAACATCTGTTTACTGGGCGAGGGTGAGTCTCCTTGGTGCTGGGGACCAGCTAGACCATCTACCACCATGATGAACTCTTCACTTTCACCAGAGAAAGAGACCCAATTCTTTCATGTACAGCTTTTGTGTGTATTACCATTGAACTTTATATTGGTGGGTATTGGCTTTTTTCAAGTCCAGTGATTAATTTAATGACTATTGTTCTAAATTCTTGGTCAGTTATGTTGCTTATATCTGTTTTGACCAATTCTTTAGCTGTCACTTCTTCCTGGAATTTCTTTTGGGGAGAGTTCTTCTGTTTCATCATTTTGGCTAGCTTTCTGTCTCTTGTAAGTTTTAAAAGCTTGTTATGGGCTCTGTGAGTACTGCTATATTAAAGGAGGCTCATACACTGTCCAGGACCTGGCCGTTCAGGAAGTGTTCTTTTAAGGTTGCCCCTTGGTCTCTCTTGTTGTAACTTTGGTTATTTTATTTCCCTACTTGTAGTGACATTTTGGACTCTCCACCATGTGTGCTTTAGTTTGTTCCTTGAGGTAGCCCTGGAAAGGAAAACAGACAAATGGGGAACAAAAACACACAGACACACAAACAAATCAAACAAACAAATGGACGATAATAATTTTTTAAAAAGGGTGGTCTAAAAGCATAAAACGAGAATTCTCAGCCACAGATAAAGAGCAGGGTGGAGGCGCTGCTGATGGGAGAGCATATACAAAGAGAGAAATGACAGGGGTGTGAAGAAAGAGGCAATGAACATTGACCAGGCAGAGAGACTCAAAGGCTTAATCCAGAGAGAGAAAAAGGAGAATAGGGTAGGAGGCGAGGAGAAAGAAATGAAGATAGTGTTACCCGGAGAAACTATATAGTCTGTTTATTCCAGAGAGAGAGAAAGGAAGGTAACAAAGGAGGTGTAGAAGATGCATCAGGAGGATGGATTAAATATGTCTGTTTAAGCAAACCTGTAGCCAGTCCAAAGGAGGGGAGAGATAAGAATGAGAAAAGGGAGAATATATCTGAATAGCAAGAATTGATCTAGAGTTAATCATGGCAATGCAGCAGTGCTGGTCTTGGGGGAGGGGCTGTCTGTTTTATACTGGTGGGTATTGGAATTATGAATGGAAGGCAAGATTTTTAGGGAGGTCTTTCTAAAGCCTACATGATGTGAGAGGTAAGGGAGATTCATTTTCAGAAATACCAAATAAAGCCTGTATTGTCTAATTAACAGTAGGTTTACAACCTATTGGAAATATGTGTGAACCATCCCCTCATTCCCCACCCCCCATCACAATGGAGTCCCAAACCCTTAGACACTTCACTTCCTGGTTTTTCTTCCCTCTCTGCTTTGCAGGCTTATTTTCACAGGCTTTGCAATGAGCATGTGCCAAAGAACAAAGGGAGGAGGGACTGAAAGTCTCTGAATCTCCTCAGGGAATGTACATTTGTTCCAATAAGACTACTTTTAGTCTTATATGGGCATAGGCGATGTGTGGGTAAGGCTGTAGCCTCTGTAACCTCAGCCAATGAGGAACCAGGGGAGAGACTTGCATGCTAGGAGATAAATTGTGTGCTGTATCTGCCTGGGGTGTGCCGGTCCATCAGACACGTGCTTTTGTAAGAAGATTTATTAAAGCCTGGGTTCACTGTGCTCCAAGTCTCCATATCCCTCCTTTGATTGGGTCGATGGGTTTCTTTTTTTTTTTTTAACTTTTTAAGTAGTTTATTTTTGAGACAGAGAGACAGAGCATGAGTGGGATAGGGGCAGAGAGAGAGGGAGACACAGAATCCAAAACAGGCTCCAGGCTCTGAGCTGCTAGCACAGAATGCAATGCAAGGCTCGAACCCATGAACCGAACCGCAAGATCATGACCTGAGCCAAAGTTGGATGCTTAACCAACTGAGCCACCCAGGTGCCCCTCAATGGGCTTCTTTCTAACAATGACCAAGGAGAAGGCATCTCTAGCAGGCATTTAAATTTTTTAAATATGGATATATTATAATTATTCAAGCATATAAGTTGTTGAAGAAGGATTTTGGAATATGACAAGCTCATTGAATAGATAAAACAAGTCAAATACACATTGAAAACACATAAAGCACTCATGCAATACAGTCTTGTTGCCAGGGCTATTCAGTGAATGGCTCCCCTGTAGGAGATGTTTGGTTCCAGGACTCTGGTGCTCAACTCTATCCAGTGACCTTTTCATCAGTTATTTATGTCGGGTAAAGTTCTTCCTTTGTAGAAACTCATTAATTTCTTTATCTGCCCATTTGTTATAGAGCTGAGCACCGGAGATAGATGAGTGAAATATGTTATTCCGGAAACTCCTGTCTACTGGGAAAGATGAATATGGAGAACAATCACTACAATAAAGTGAAATAAACACTAAGGTGGAGACATTTCCCAAGAGCCATAGAGTATGGGGAAGGGAGATGAATCAGAGAAGGCTTCCTAGAGGTGGTGACACTTTAGCAGGTGACAGTAAGACAGTGGCAGCCTGGGGCGCCTGGGTGGCTTAGTCGGTTGAGCGTCCGACTTTCGCTTAGATCATGATCTTGCGGTTCGTGGGTTCGAGCCCCGCGTCGGGCTCTGTGCTGACAGCCAGCTCGGAGCCTGGAGCCTGTTTCAGAGTCTGTGACTCCCTCTCTCTCTGACCCTCCCCTGCTCACGCTGTCTCTCTCTCTCTCTCTCTCTCTCCTAGAAATAAATAAAACATTAAAAAAAAAATAAAGACAGTGGCAGCCTGAGGACTTCTATCAAATCAGATGAAAAGTAAAAAATCTGGAGATTTATAGAATCCCCCGGAAAGATGTTAGAAGCTATTTATTTTCTTTTACTATTTTTTTAAAGTTTATTTATTTTGAGGGAGCAAGTGTGGAAGGTGAGAGACATAATTTCAAGCACGGCTCAGTGCTGTCAGCACAGAGACCTATGCGGGGCTTGAACTTGGGAACCATTGGAACCATGAGCTCATGACCTGAGCCAAGATCAAGGGTCAGTCGCTTAACTGACTGAGCACCCTGGGTGCCCCTGGGGGCTATTTCTTTATTTTACAAATGAGGAAAGTAACACACCATGATGTATCCAAGGTCACACAACCCATCCCCCTTACATTGCTACTGAGGCCCTTCTATCCATAGTCTACGCTTAGGAATCCAATAAAATGTCACGTGTTCCTCTCAACAGCTCTTTTTCATTACCAAATATTTTCTTTGTAGAAGAAAATAACGAAATTCAGGAAGTCAGCATTATGGACGGAAAACAAAAAACAAATGAAGTCTTAGGTTGTGTATCAGTTTTCCATTGCTGTAACAAATTACCATAAACTGGGTAATAATGGAAATGTATTCTCCCTTGGTTCTGGAGGCCAGAACTGAAATTGGTATCACTGGACTGAAATCAAGGAATCTTGTGGTCGTGCTCCCTCCTAAATTCTACACTGGTGCCTTTTCTAGCTTTTTCTGTGACTCTAGGTCTTATGTGGCCACATCACTCCAGTCTCTGCTATTTTCTTTACTTTGGCTTCTCTCTTCTGCGTATATAACACCCTCTACCTCTCTTATAAAGATGCTTGTGATAGTGCTTAGACCCACTCAACTAATCTGGGATAAACTCCTCCTCTCAAAATTCTCCATTCCCTTCATTTCATCACATCTGCAAAGACCAGTTATTCCAACTATATTAACACTCCCAGGTTCTGGGGTCTAGGACATGGACCTATGTTTGTGAGCCATTCTCCGTCTCCCACAAGGTGAGTTAGCAGGGGCTAGTGTGAGAACAACGGAGGTGCTAGCTCTCCTCTGTTTTCCTCAGGCCTAGACTTCAGTGTGATTTGTACACTCACTTCTGGGCCCTACAACCTCAAGGGGCAGAGAGAACCTGGAGCTCATTCAAGGAGCATAAACAGGATGGGGAAGAACAATGGGACATTCAGTTGGAGAAAAGGCCTGAGGCAGCAGAGTGGGGGCTCCTGTGTGGAAATAATGACTGAAGATTGAGGAATGACATCTGTGAGTGAGGCTGGAGGGTGGCTGGTGGCCTTTCTGTCATTACCACAGTGGCTTTGTGAGGTAGAGTCCTGAAGAGGGGAGATTGGAGGTTCAACTCTGGCTCCTGTGATTCCAAAGGATTTTCATCACAAGGGAGCTCAGCTCATCACCTTAGTCTCAGGACAGGGACTCAATGGTGGCAACTTTCAGACACCAAGGGATTTTTACTTGCTCTGGGAGAATTATGGAGCCATCAGTATTCAACATTTTTTTGCAAAACCCTGTGACCATTTAAATAAACATAATCACCGAAGAAAGGACTGCAATACCAAGTATAAAATCCATTAGGAAGTGCTTCTCTACTAAGAATTACCTGAGGCCAAAAATGATTTTTCTAACATCACTAGAGGACTTTTAAAAGACTGCTTTCCTGGGGCACCTGGGTGGCTCTGTTGGTTAAGCGACTTTAGTTTAGGTCATGATCTCACGGTTTGTGGGTTCGAGTCCCGCATCTGGCTCTGTGCTGGCAGCGCATCTGGCTCTGTGCTGGCAGCTCAGAGCCTGGAGCCTACTTCAGATCCTGTTTCTCTGCCCCTTGCCCCTCTCAAAAAAAAATTTTTTTTTTAAAAAAAGGACTGTTTTCCTGAGAACATAAAGAATTTCAAATAGATAGACTATATAATAATTTGCTTAAAACCTATAACTAGATATATAAAATATATAAACTATATGTAATTTTCTATCTAAAAGCTATATATATGTGTACATGTATACTTTTCTAGAAGATTCCACATTTAGGTCTTTTGTACTGAAAGCTACACAGCTGTTTCTGTGCATCTATCTTCTCCAAATAGAATGACTCATTGCCATGTGCCCGGTAGGTCATGGTGTCCCCTGTAGCGATAATTTGGAACAATCTCTCTGCTGTCCTTCTGGTCACCCATTGGAGGACAGTGGGGGCAGTGAGAGGTCTTGGATCTTGGCTAACAGACCATTTCCAAGTGCCTCCCGGTCTTGGTGTAGAGGCCAATGTCCTGTCCCCCGCTGACCACATATATGTGCAGTTCTATCTGGTGAGATTAGAATTTCCGCTGCAGAGAGACGAACAGTGCAGAGTGGCTGTCAGCATGGGTGAAACGCCTACTAGGATCACCCAGGCCTCCAGCCACGAGCATTTCACCAGCATTTCCACATCCGCACGAGAGTCAGCCACACCTGGAGAAGGCATAATTTCTGAGCCCAGGGAGTCCTGCTCATTTATCAGGTGGACTTTTCAGTGAAGGAGTATTCTCTGAATGTATAGTTTGAGCTTTCCCTAAGCATACTCACCCTTTCCTGAGCACCCCCTCAACTAAGAGACCATTACCCTCACCTCAGAGATTCTTTTGATCTCCTCCAGTTGCTATACCTCAAGTGTAACCAGTTTTTTTTACTTTTGAGACAAAGGATATTAGAGCAGTTTCACCTGCTTCTGAACATTGTGTAAGTGGAATCATGCCTCAGGCACTGGGTTGGGTTGTCTGGCTTCTCTGTCGACGTTATGCCTGTGTGATCGGTCTCTGTCGCTGTGGTTGTTTGCAGATTCTCACTGCGGGATAGTAATCCAGTGGTGAGGGCATCACCATTAACCCTTTCTCCTATTGATATACTAGTCAATTTCTCCAGGGGTGGCCAGGTACTTTCCATTCTACTCTTTGGTAGTTTCCAGTTTGGGAAATATTGTGGAAAATACTACTATGAACATTCGTGCACATAGTGAACATCTGTACACATTTTTGTTGGGTATGTACTTGGAGTGAACTTGGTGTCATGTAGAACTATGGCCGACTTGAGTAGACACTTGGGCCTAATGTTCGTGGGGGCATTAATGAGACCCCTTAGCCATATTAAATGTAAAGGGTGTGAAGATTAAAAAACCCCAGCTTGATGAACTAATTGAATTCTTATTGCACTGAGCTTTCCATCCTTGGTGCTGATTTCTGGGCACTAACATTGTGTCAGGGGCTAGACATGCCACTATCTTGTTCAGTCTGCTGTTCAGTACTGTGACCCTGGTACTACTGGCACTATTTCCAATCATGGTTTTACAGATGAGAAAGCCGAGATTTCTAATAATAGAGCTAATAATAGAGCCAGATTCACACTTGACTGTTAACTCTTATGTATACACTATTGCCTCTCATCCATCCCATTTATGCCACTTAACAAAACCCGAGGAGCCTAATTCCTTTTCCTTGAGAGAAAGGGGGTATCAGTGGATTGTAATCTTTACACTTTCCTCCCTCCATCCTTAGATGTGTTTATGTAAAGAGGAAATGTAACTCAGGGTAGGTTTATTTTAATTCGGTAATTCAACATATGCCAAATTTTAGAGAGAATTAAAACTGATCTGAGCCCATTGAGACTTTTCTACCAGTCCATTTTCTTTCCAGCTGCAATCCAGTTTTCTGCACGCACGTTAGGATGATGGACATTTAATTATCATGCCAATTTTATTGTTCAACAGCGCATGGGTGAAAGGGAGCCTTCACCTGCCCTCTGCACCTTTTAGCAAATTTGCCTTATGGTATTTCGAGCTGGGAAGTGAAAAGATAATTACCTATCTAATAGAGTTTATAAGAATGAGTGCTAATATTTCAGTGGTGCCTGTTTAATAAACAGGCCACTGAGATTTCAGGAGTCAGGCAAAAGTCACACTTTCCTTGATGCAATTAAAGTGGAATTATGCTTTAGGCTTGTTTTCTATTAAAAGTTCGCAAGATTTCACGGGTTGTAGTATTCTGCAATATATCACACTGCACAATAGCATCTAGATATTACTTATCAATGGAATGTATGTAATTTAAAAAGTCAACTGGTTCATAGGAGAATCTTATAGTACAGCCTAGTTAATGACCATTGGGTGTGGTACAATCCAATTAGGGGACTATCTCATTTGGCAGATGTAATCTAAGTTCCCAGCCAAGAAATGGGAGTAGGCTTGCTGTACACAAAGCCTTGTATCGGGAACCCTGGGGTCTAGAAGGTGAAGAAGAAACAGCCTCTTCCCTTCAGGAGCTCATACTGTCTTTGGAAAGATGGGTGTGTAAGTCATTAAAGGTAATACAAGATAAGACACTGTTGTGCTAATGGAGTCCCACAGATCTTAGGTTTTCCACCTTGCCAGCACCCCTTTCTGGGAGAATATGCCACCCTTGCCTCAGGTAGGGTTTCCCTAGCAGCAGATCTTGAGACAAGAATGTGAGTGCAGATAGTTCATTTTGGAAGGTGATCCTAGGAGCCCTGAAGGCAGCCAGTAAAGGGTGTGTTATTAAGCAGCTTAATACCGTGGGCAACTGAAGCTCGATTCTGCCAAGCAGGTCTGGGACAGTGTGATGAACACCCCACATCATTAACCCAACAGAGCTCTAGAGCCGGCATATTTACCGTCTCCCATCAGCCTTTGGTTGAGAGTTTTGATGGGGTTTCAGTTCCCCAGCACACCTGACCTTCTCTGTAAGGCACCAAGAGAAAGCCTTCGGCAGAGTGCTTCAGGGGCTGGCAGAAAGGTCCCATTGGGTTGGTGTGCACGGGAATGGTAGGAGGAGGAGACACAGACAGGGCATCCACAGCCCCCATTGAAAGGCAGACCTCAGCAGTTGGGCTTGTGTTAGGACAGTGCCCAGTAGCCACAGTTGAGTGCACCAGATGGGATGAGAAAATGGGATTCTCTTGGAATGTGAGTACGTGGCAGAGACTTGCTGAGGAGGCCCTGGAAGTTTGTCTGCTGGGAGGACGGGATCTAGGGTGGAGACTGTGGGAAGATTGAATGCAAGGAGTAGGGGAATGTGGGCAGATGGAAGAGCTTTGCTGAAAATGTCAGTCTGTGGAGGGAAGCTGGTGGATGGGGGAGAGAAATGGAAGGGAACGGGGAAGAGCTCAGAGTCTGGGAGAGCTTGGAGAGCCAGCCAGAGTCCCCAGTTGGTGGTTTGGGTCCTAGTGTGGCTTGGCTGCCTTTGATTTCCTGTCCTTAGAAGCTGGGGAGACGATGCAGTGTCCTCTGGGTACACATCCCCTTGCCTAAGCTACCTTGAGAGGGTTCCTGTTCCGTGTAAGTGGTCAATCTCTAACTAGGATGAATGTGCCAAGGCATAGGAGGTGGACTGGAAGTGATGTTTGATCTGGGTCTGTGCAGAGAGGGAAGGAGTGGGGAGGGCTTTCCTGGCAGAGGGTCTAGCATAATCAAAGGCATGAGACTTTGTGTCCTGTTGGAGAAGGGACACCTCTGCTTCAGACATACCTTAGCTAACATCCTGGAGGAATGTGGTGATGGGACCCAAATGGGAAGAGCTTTGAGGGCCATGTTAGGAGCTTACACTGTATTTAGTAGGTGTTATAAGGAGACACTGGTGCTTTCACAGAAGGCGACTGCCACAGTGATTAAGATCAAGGGCCTGAGAATTAGGCAGATTTGAGTTTCAGTCTAGGCTCTCCACTGCTTAATAATGTGACCTTGGACTATTTCTTTATCTTTCAAAAACTCCTCTTCTATAAAATGGGATTAACAATAGCCTCACATTCTTATGACGTTCATATGTGATTATGCACATAAAGTACTCAAACCAGTGTCTGACATCACATAAGTGTTCAATAAATGTCATAATTTAACACCACTCTCCATGAATTATAGTTTAAAAAGCTACTCCTTGGGGTGCCTGGGTGGCTCAGTTGGTTAAGTGCCCAACTTCAGCTCAGGTCATGATCTCACAGTTTATGAATTTAAGCCCTGCGTTGAGCTCTGTGCTGACAGCTCAGAGCCTGGAGCGTGCTTTGGATTCTGTGTCTCCCTCTCTCTCTGCCCTTCCCCTGCTCACACTCTGCCTGTCTCTCTCTCTCAAAAATAAATAAGCATTAAAGAGTAGCTGTTCCAGAAGCAGGTGGAGTGAATAGGATACTACTCTTAATCAGCTGAGAGCCTGAACTGTTTGAGTGGTTGAGGAGAAGAGAACGAATTTGTCTTAGGATTATTGGATTGGGATGAATAGAAAACCCAATTTACACTGATATGAAATAAAGAAAAGTATAGGTATATTTAAGTAGAGAGTTCAGCAGTAAATGCTGCCTTCAGGCAGAGCTTGATCCGTCAACAGTGTCACCAGAGACCTGGCTCCCTTATAGGTTTCTGATCTTCTCCAGTTTGGTTTCCTCTAGAGCCAGTGCTCTCTTATACACCAGTGGGGGAGAGAGTGTTCCCTTTAGCAGTTCCCGTAGAAGACTAAGGACATCCCTTTCCCTGGTGCTTTCATCAAACATCTCATTGTATTTCATTGGTCTGAACTCGGTCTTGTGCCCATCTCCTGAAGGATGGCTGTCGACAGGAAGTGGAAGACAAACTGGAAGTTTCAAGCATGGTCATCTGGTAAACAGATAACTGACTAGCCATAGAAACAGGATAGGTTTTATGGAGAGCAGGTGGGGACACGCTACTTTGTTTAATTTTAAATGTATTGATTTATGGTTATCAACTGATCACTCTTACTAGCTATAAAATAGATTCTTTTTTTAAAATATTTTATTTAGTTTTGAGAGAGAGATAGAGACAGCATGAACAGGGGAGGGTCAGAGAGAGAGGGAGACACAGAATCGGAAGCAGGCTCCAGGCTGTGAGCTAGCTGTCAGCACAGAGGCCGATGTGGGGCTCGAACCCACGAACCGTGAGATCATTACCTGAGCTGAAGCCGGACGCTTAACCGACTGAGTCACCCAGGCGCCCCTAAAATAGATTCGTTTTAAGGAATGGAAGAAGCGCTTCATATCGACTTTGAAGTAGAAATCACAAACATGAAAAATATTTGTGTGCTTTCAATTTCAAGCTCAAGCTTTCGTGAGCTTGCAATTTTAGGACAAATGTCCATTGGCACATTAGCACGGCATTCCTCAGGGACGTTCTGGCTTGTTCCTGTCAGGATTGTGCACACCTTCTCTGAAAGGTTCATGCTTTACAGAGATAGCAGGAACAGAAGAAGTCCTCTGGGGGGAATCTGTCCACACTGCGAGCATTCCCTCTATGCAAATGGAACTTTGGCATGGGCTTTTGGAAACGGAGAGCTTAATGTACTCTCATAAATCCTAATGCTGAATGCTCTGAATGATCTGAAAAAGAGACTCTGCCTTATGAGGACAGAGAATAATTTGTTTTCAGCAGGCTGAAGTCCAAGGACACTGGACTCAAGTCATGTGGGGACAAAGGGCTCTGAACTAGGAATCTGAAGTCCGGACTGCAGCCCTGGTTTTACCACTGACCAGTCTTACTGGTTTGGGCAAAACTGGAAAGCTTTCTGGTTCCCGCTTTCTCTATGAAACAGCAGGAATGGAGTGGATTTCGACTGTACTTTCTACCTCTCAGGTGTGATGCTCTATAATTCTAATGCTTTTCTTAACCATAAAAACCTCACCTAGGAGAAGCTGAATGATGAGTAAATGCAAGATATGGGCTGTTTGACACATATACCACCAAAAAGTACAGAAGGGCAGTGTGGGAAGACATAGCTCTTATGTTCCTTGGCGAGTTAATGGTGTAGCAAAATTACCATGTCTGTATCTATCTAGAAATAAATATATTCATTGGCCAATGAGCTAATGGATCTGAAACAAATTTTCAAAATTGTGCATATGAGAAGCATGGTATTTATTCCTGAGGACACAGAAAGGTGTGTGTTACTGAGCACTGATGGAGGAATTCTTACCAGTTTGAAATCCATCAGGAGACCACATTCTGATGCATTATGCTTCCAAGGCCCTTGTTAAATCACTTCGATTTCAGGTGCCATATAGAAAACCGTCTCTTGGGATGTTCCTTCCTCCTTGTGTTTTGAGTATAATATGGCTTCTGAATGGTTAACCTTCCCTGGGGGAAAGTATCTCATTACATATCTAACTTGAATCTTCTGAAATTGGGCATAAAATGGTTAATGGAAAAAACATAGGTTGCTGCACTCTTGGGTGTGATTAATCAAATAACATGAAAGACATTATGAAGTTCATGAATTCTTTTGAGGTTATGTGTAATTTCGGTGTTCGCTCTTGCCAAAGACAAAGGGTATAGAAAACAGAACTCAGTATAGCTGATCGAGATCAGAAGCATGCATTTTGCTAAGTCATTTAGCAGTATCAGTAATTCTAGATCTACAGCTGTTAGTTGAAATAAGGATGCTAAAAGCAAGAGAAAATTCAGTTCGTGATGATTTTGTTTTTGGAGCCTAAACTCTGAGCAACTGAAGTCAAGACCGCACATTCTTGACAGCTGTTGTGAAAAGCCCAGCTATGAACGAGAAACCTTTGGAGTATAGACCAGAATGATGATGTGGATTATTTTCTTCCTTTCACTCATTCATTTATCTACTTTGATGGATTCTGTTTCAGACGTACTAGGTTTGAGTTCTGCCTGGCACGTTCAGAGAGAGATGACAAGTAGATATGGAACACATACTACCCTTTGGTGAGGGCATGTCCAATGGTCCAGTGGGGTCCAAACTTCTTGACGGTTTATTCCAAGCTAAGCCACGTTATCCCTGAGTCTTAGGAAAAAGGGCAGAAACCTATAGAGCTCAAATAGATGGCCTCAAGTCACACAAGTAAGAAGATATAAAAAGCCAGAATTTTTAAAAAAAGTTTTTGTAACATTTTATTAAAGATTCAAGCATACACAAAAGGAGAAAAATAACCTATTAGGCCCTAATGTGTAGTGTCATTTAGCTTCAATAATTATCAGGTTATCTTATTTTATCTATACCTGCCATTGGATCATTTTGGTAGCAAATCCCACTTCATATGTAAATATTTCAAGGTGTCCCTAAAAGATAAGGGTTTAAAAACCCCCTCCAACCCTATCTTCCCACATTAACAATAATTCCTTATCAGCAAATGTCCAGCCTGTGGGTTCTCCATTGTCTCATACTTCAAAATTTTGTTCAAATCAGGGTCTGAAAGGGTCACATGTTGATAGGTTTCTTGTCTTTTAAATCCATGGTTGTCTCTTCTTTCTCTTACAAATTGCTGAAGAAACACATGGAAGTTCACTTCTTTGTTTCCACCCTCCCTCCTTTTTCCTTCCCTCAGGGAACCACTTTCAAGTATTTATTAGTCTCTAAGATCTTTTTTTTTTT
>NW_024082276.1:95549-197599 GCF_003009895.1 Hyaena hyaena
TGCGAAAAGTGAAAGTCTGACTTCTTCTTTGCCAATTCTGATGCCTTTGATTTCCTTTTGTTGTCTGATGGCTGATGCTAGGACTTCCAGCACTATGTTAAACAACAGTGATGAGAGTGGACATCCTGTCGTGTTCCTGATCTCAGGAGGAAAGCTCTCAGTTTTTCCCCATTGAGGATGATGTTAGCTGAAGGCTTGTCATAGATGGCTTTTATGATGTCTAAGTAAGTTCCTTCTACCCAACTTTCTTGAGGGTCTTTATTAAGAAGGGATGCTGTATTTTGTCAAATGCTTTTTCTGCATCTATCGACAGGATCATATGGTTTTTGTCTTTTCTTTTGTTGATGTGATGTGTCACATCGATTGATTTGCAAATATTGAACCAGCCCTGTAACCCAGGAATGAATCCCACTTGATCTTGGTGGATAATTCTTTTTATGTGTTGTTGGATTCGATTTGCAAGTATCTTGTTGAGGATTTTTGCATCCGTATTCATCAAGGATATTGGCCTGTAGTTCTCTTTTTTTGCTGGATCTCTGTCTGGCTTGGGAATCAGAGTGATGCTGGCTTCATAAAATGAGTCCGGGACTTTTCCCTCGATTTCTATTTTTTGGAATAGCTTGAGAAGTATTGGTATTAATTCTGTTTTAAACGTGTGGTAGAATTCCCCAGGGAAGCCATCAGGTCCAGTGCTCTTATTTGTTGAGATTTTTGATTACTGATTCGATTTCTTCACTCGTTATGGGTCTGTTCATTTTCTCTATCTCCTCCCGTATGAATTTTGGTAGTGAGTGTGCGTTTAGGAATTTGTCCATTTCTTCTAAGTTGTCCAATTTGTTGGCATATAGTTTTTCATAGTATTCCCTGATAATTGCTTGTATTTCTGAGGGGTTGGTTGTAATAATTCCATTTTCATTCATGATTTTGTGTATTTGGGTGCTCTCTCTTTTCTTTTTGAGAATCCTGGCTAGAGGTTTGTCAATTTTGTTTATTCAAAAAACCAACTCTTGGTTTCATTGATCTGTTCAATTGTTTCCTTGGTCTCTATGTTGTTTATTTCTGCTCTGATTTTTACTATTTCTCTTCTTCTTCTAGGTTTGGGGTGCTCCTGTTGCTCTGCCTCTAGTTCCTTTAGGTGGGCTGTTAGATTTTGCACTTGCCCTTTTTCTAATTTCTTGAAATAGGCCTGGAATGCAATGTACTTTCCTCTTAGGACTGCCTTTGCCACATCCCATAGAGTTTGGATTGTTGTGTTTTCATTTTCATTTGTTTCCATATATTTTTTTATTTCTTCTCTAATTGCCTGATTGGCCCATCCATTCTTTATTAGGATGTTCTTTAACCTCTATGTTTTTGGAGGTTTTCCAGACTTCTTCCTGTGGTTGATTTCAAGTTTCAAAGCATTATGATCTGAAAGTGTGCATGGTATGATCTCAATTATTTTTTATTTATTGAGGGCTGCTTTATGTCCCAATATGTGATCTATCTTGGAGAATATGCCATGTGCACTTGAGAAGAAAGTGAATTCCATGGCCTCAGGATGTAGAGTTCTAAATATATCCGTCAGATCCATCTGGTCCAATGTGTCATTCAAGTCCATTGTTTCTTTAGTGATTTTCTGTCTGGTTGATCTATCCATTGCTGTAAGTGGAGTATTAAAGTCCCCTGCTATTAGCACATTCTTATCTATAAGGTGGTTTCTGTTTCTGATTAATTGTTTAAAATATTTAGGTGCTCCCATATTCAGTGCATAGACATTTATAATTGTTCTTCCTGATGGATAGACCCTGTAATTATTATGTAATGCCCTTCTTCATCTCTTGTTATTGTCTTTAATTTAAAGTCCAGTTTGTGTGATATATGTATAGTTACTCCAGCTTTCTTTTGACTTCCAGTAGCATGATATATATTTCTCCATCTCTTACTTTTAATATGAAGGTATCTTCCAGTCTGAAATGCATTTCTTGTAGAAAGCAAATAGATGGATTTTGTTTTTTAATCCATTCTGCTACCCTATGTCTTTTGATTGGAGCATTCAGCCTATTTACGTTCAGTGTTATTATTGAAATATGTGGGTTTAGAGTCATTGTGTCCTTTGTGGGATTCATGCTTGTGGTGGAGTCTCTGGTATCTTGTGTTCCTTGCAACACTTCCCTCAGAGAGTTCCTCTCAGGATTTCTTGTAGGGCTGGCTTAATGGTGACAAAATCTTTCAATTTTTGTGTATTTGGAGCCTTTTATCTCTCCTTCTATTCTGAATGACAGGCTTGCTGGATAGAGGATTCTTCGCTGCATATTTTTTCTGTTCACCACATTGAAGATCTCTTGCCATTTCTCTCTGTCCTGCCAAGTTTCAGTAGATAGGTCTGTCACCACTCTGATAAGTTTCCCTTTGTATGTTAGGGCCCTTTCCTCTCTAGCTGCTTTCAAAATTCTCTCTTTGTCCTTATATTTTGCCATTTTCGCTATGTTATGTTGTGCAGAAGATCGATTCAAATTACATCTGAGGGGAGTTCTCTTTGCCTCTTGAATTTCAGTGTCTACTTCCCTCCCCAGGTTCGGGAAGTTCTCTGCTATAATTTGTTCCAGTACTCCTTCAGCACCTTTCCCTCTCTCTTCCTCTTCTGGGATTCCTATGATATGGATATTGTTCCGTTTGATTGTATCACTGAGCTCTCGAACTCTTTCATGTTCCTGGGTCAGTTTTTCTCTTTTTTTCTCAGTTTCTTCTTTTTCTATAATGGTGTCTTCTAAATCACTTATTCTCCTTTCTTTCTCTTCAGTCTGTGCATTGGACACCTCTAATTTATTATGTATCTCATTTATTGCATTTTTAAATTCATCATACCTATTTTTAAGCTCCATGGTGTTTGTAGCCATAGTTTCTTTGATGTCCTCCATGCTTTTTTCAACACCAGCGATTAATTTTATGATTATTGTTCTAAAATCTTTTTCAGTCATGCTGTTTATATCTGTTTTGAGCAGTTCTTTAGCTGTCAGTTCTTCCTGGAATTTCTTTGGAGGAGAGCTCTTTCATTTCATCACTTTGGTAGCTTTGTATCTCTTGTTAGTTTTATAAACTTGTTATGCTCTCTGCACCTGTGAGCACTGCTGTACCCAAGAAGGCCCTTTGACTGTCCAGGGCCTATCCTTTCAGAAAGTGTTCTTTGAATGGTATCTCTTGATCTCTCTTGTTGATAACTTGGTTATTTTATTTTCCTACTGGTAGTGGTATTTGGGACTCTCCACCATGTGTACTTTGGCTTGTTTCTTGAGGTAGCCCTGGAGAAGAATACAGACAAACACACAGGGAACAAAGGCACACAAACGCACAAACAAATCCAACAAACACGCAAACTGAAAGGGAAAACGAAAAAGTAAAGAGGGAGGAGGGAAGGCGAATAATAAAAAATAAAAATACATTAAAAAGTCAAAAAGAAGAAAAGAAAAGGAAAAAAGAAGAAACCCAATAGACAAAGAACAGTTTAAAGCATATAACCGGATTTCCCAGCTACAGTTAAATAGCCGGGTGTATGCAGTGCTGGTTGAAGAGATGGAGAAAGAGAGAGATGACAGGGTGAGGATGAAGCAAAATTGGAAATGAAATGAACAGGCAGAAGGGATAAGAAGCTTTTTTCAAAGAGTGAAAGGGTGGAATATGGTTTAAGAGGTGAGAGAAAGACGCTGGTGTTATCCAGAGAAACTGTATAGTCTGATTACTCCTGAGAGAAAGAGATGAAAAGGTAGGTAGGTGTAGAATTTACATCTAGAGAATGGATTAAATGTGACTGTTTAAGCAAGCCAGTGACCAGAATTAATCAGGGCAGTGCTTCGATTAAAAAAAGGGGGATGAGGTGGGGGGAGGAGGGCAGCTCTCTAGCAGCGATGGGCATGGTTTGATCCAGTGTGTCCCACGGGAGTCCTGCCTTGGCATTTGTGGGGAGAAGAGTGGCAGCGCTCCAGTCCCTTCTTGAACCAGGCACTGCAACTCACTGTTTTGGGTGTGTAAACTCCCTGTGCAGGGGGCGCAGCCAAGGTGGGTCGTGCTCTATATGCCAGGCCAGGCCTCATTTCCAGATCCCAGTCTGCGCGCCCCACTGAAATTGCCGGAAATACAAACTCGCAGGCGATCCCCTCAGGGCAGTCCCAAGCCTCTGGCCATCCCCCTGGGGATTGAGCCAGAAGCCGCTGCTCCTGTCTCCTCCAGGTCGGGGTGGCGAACGAGGAGCAGTTTCATCCGGGGGTAGCCTGGGACGAGTGTGTCCCGCCTAGGGTCAGCTGGAGAGCAGGAGACCAGGTCCCTCTGTGTCCCGAGGGGAGGTTTTTCTGTTCCCCAGCGACAGGGACCATGTCTTGAGCAGTTTCGGCCTCTCTCTTTCCCCTCTAACTTCCTGCAGAGGGGGATCGCCCCCGTCCCACTGTGTCTCTGGTCCCGGCCCGATTTTATCTTCCCCAGTACGTGTTAGGTTTTCTCAGTGGACTCTGTCTCCTTTTCCTCCCTGACTCCTGGGTTCTGTAAGAGTTCCTATGGCTGCAGGTCTTCTCCGTGCGAGATATGAGGGCGAGTGCGATGTACAGAGCTCCCTACTTCTCTGCCATCTTGCCCCTCACCAAAGTCTCTAAGATCTTTTTTATACCTTTTAGACACACGTACATGCATTTTGTGTGTATCAGTGTATGCCTGTGGTCTCTCTGTGTTGGAGGATATAGATCCATCTAATCCTCCAGTTGCTACATAGTAATTTCATGGATTTGTCTCTGTGAATCCCAATGAGGCTATTTAAATTCTATTTAGATTCACTTAAAAAAAAAAAAATCTCAATCTGACTATGGACCATAGTTGAAAAGGCAGGCTCAAAATCTGCCTGTGAAATTTCTGTTCTGTGGTCCTGAAAATGATAGAAATAATAACCATTAGTATTTGTAGAGTGCTTGATTTCTTTACTAAATATGTTCATACCCCTTTTCTTGTAGAACTTTGTAGCATAGGAGTTAAAACTATTTCTCTTACTCCCTGGAAAGTAGGACTGGTATAGGAATGAAAATTCTATTTTGGAATTATTATTACTCCAATCTATTGTTTTAAATTTATTTATCTTGAGAGAGAGCATGAGCAGGGGAGGGGCAGAGAGAGAGGAAGAGAGAGAGAATCCCAAGCTGTCCGCACAGAGCCAGCTTGAACTCACGAACTCTGAGATAATGACATGAGCCAAATCAAAACTTGGATGCTTAACCGACTGAGCCACCCAGGCACCCCTTACTCCAATCTGTTTTCTTTTCAAGTTTATTTAATTTTGAGAGTGAGAGACTGAGAGTGCAAGTGGGGGAAGGGCAGAGGGGGACAGGAGAGGGAAAATCCCAAGGAGGTTCCTAACTGTCAGTGCAGAGCCTGACATGGGGCTTAATCTCACAAATTGTGAGATCATGACCTGAGCCAAAATCAAGAGTCAGATGCTTAACCGACTAAGCCGCCCAGGTGCCCCCATTTTTAATCATTTATCTGCCCAGCTCCCAGTGGCCATATTATCAATGGTTCCATTGGTAGGGATTCCCTGCAATGAAGCTGTATCGTCCCTCAAGGGCATGAGGGCAATGGATCAGGCAGTGAGTAGTCTGAGCCAGAATGGAGGGGACAGAGGCAAAGGCTGGTCGTGTTTGGTAAGAGCCAACGGAAGAGATAATTTGCCCTTGGGGATTATAAAGACACAGAAAGCTGAATTAGTTCAGAAGCCAAAACTGGAAAACTGAGGCTGATCTTCCCTCTCTTATATATTCTTACTATAGAGCTGTATCCCCAGCACCCCCACCCCCATGACCAGAGTCTCAGATGTTGTTACCAACATCCTAACAGTACCTGCCATGTGCAAAGAACAAAAGAGGTCAGTCTAAATACTGAAAACTTTGCAGGGTATCCTACTAATATAGTAGATTGAACCAAATGAGATTGCCAGTAAGTCTATTTTTGATCTACAAAAGTGCCAAGTTTGTTATACACATAAAATGGAATGTCATTCAGTCTTAAAGAAATCCTGTCACCTGCTTCAACATGGATGAGCCTTGAGGACAGTATGCTTATTGAAACAGCCCTTTGCAAATACTCTGATTCCACATACAGGAGATACTCAGTCAAAATCAGGGACAGAAAATAGAATGGTGGTTTCCATGAGAGGGGGGAGGGGGAGTTACTGTTTAACAGGTACAGAGTTAAGCTTTACAAGGTAGAGTCTGGAGATGTACAGTGGTGATGGCTGCACAAATTTGTGAATGTATATAACTCACTGAACAGTCCCCTTAAAAATGGTTAAGATGGCAAAGTTCTGTGTAGTTTTCCACCATAAAAAGTGGAGAAAAAGTGCCACATTTTATATTTGGCATATTTTAACTATATGAGACAGCCTAAATTTGGCCAGCTATTTTTTCCTAGGAAAAAATAGAGCAGCTGTTTTACCTGGTAAGTAGACTTGGGTTAATGAGCAGGAAAGATTGTTGCCACGTTTATTTTCTGGAGTTGTTGAATGGTAATTTTGAAGTTCTAGAGATGCATACAAATACAGTAATTGGTACTTGGGTAGTTTATTCTTTCTGTAATCATGACCCCTTTAGAGGGTGACCTGCTGTTTCATCATCTGCCCCATGGGAATGTTAGCATCTACCTTGTTGTGTAGGAATATCCACTCGGAGTCGGAGGACAGTAACCTCATTAATACATTAGCTTAAATCTGAATTGCCTGTTAAAGAAAATGCCATAGAAGCCCTATGTTGTACACCTAAAACCAATAAAACACTGTGTTAACTATACTGGAATTAAGATTAAAACTAAAACACACCACCAGAGACGAAATCATTTAAGTCGAACTCCATTAGCAGATGATGATAATGTTAGAGCATTTTTGAAAAACCTTTGGAATAGACAAAATTCTTACAAAGGATGGAAGTACGCCAAGTGTATTAGTCAGACTTTTCTAGAGACATGATTAAAAATGTCTCAGATGATGATAATGTCGGGGCTTGAAATTGTGCAAGACGTGGTTAATGGGGCTTATTTGTGTATCAGAACCCCTTTATGTCTTAATGAAGTCTTGCAAGCAGTATGGGAAAATCCACCAGCTTTTTTTTTTTTAATGTTTTTATTTATTTCTAGGAGACAGAGAGAGACAGTGTGAGCAGGGGAGGGTCAGAGAGAGAGGGAGTCACAGACTGAAACAGGCTCCAGGCTCTGAGCTGGCTGTCAGCACAGAGCCTGACGCGGGGCTCGAACCCACGAACCGTGAGATCATGACCTAAGCGAAAGTCGGACGCTTAACCGACTAAGCCACCCAGGCGCCCCAAAATCCACCAGCTTTTTATACTTTTCTTTTTTTTTTTTCCTTTCAGGCTCTGGGTTTCCAAGAGCTGTTTCTCTCCTTTTGTAGACCCTTTCCATCGGTCTTATGGATGTGGAGTGGCATCATTTCCCTGCCCCTGTCTCCTTCCCTTTCAAACTGTTGTCTAAGTTACAGTCACAATGACTTTAAATAATACAATTCTGATCACATTGCTCCCTGATAAGGGGCTCACCAAAGCCTTAATATCTGAATCCAGGCCTTTCCACCTCTGGCAACAGAAAGGTATGAAGGAGCCTGGTCCCCGGAGCTGGATGGCCTGTGTTGTATACGCGAAGAGCTGGAGGGAGAGAGATTGAGCTGTGACAATGATCTGGCTCTGGCATGTCTTCCATCTCCTTTCCATCCTCAAGCCCTCTGAGTCCTCCATCTTTTTTAACACTCTGGAGGCACTGTGCATTCGTTTCTTAACCCTCACGACAGCCCATGGAGCTGGGTTTTTAAAAATTAAGTCCTTTTTCTAGTGAGCCGTGGGACTCCTCCCATATTGGAATCAGTTGGGATGCGTTGAAAACTACTGCTGCGCGAACCCGTACCTTGAGATGCTGATATAATTAGTTTGGAGAGGGACCCAAGCATTGGTTTTCACTTTTTTAAGGCTCTGGTTGATGCTGATGTGCAGGCAGAGATGCAGAGTTCTGAGTTTGGCGGTTTGCCCAAAGTTCTCCTGGATCACAAACCAGTGGGCTCAAGCTGCTCCCCTCACCCTGCTGGGCTCCTAGTTGTTTGGTCCTCAGTCTTCCTATTTCTGGCTCTGGTGTCTTTGCTGGCACTGCTCCTTCCACCCCATGGAAACCCCCTTCCCTCACTTCTTCACCCAATGAGCTTTTCCCGTCTTTCAACTCTTAGCTTACAAGTTGCCTTCTTAGGTTGCAGTAGTCACCCCTAACTTCGGGCCTCCTCTGCCTGCCCTTGGGAACACACCACCATGTACTCTCGTGTATTCACTAGGCTGGCTCTCCTCCTGGACTGAGCTCTTCGCAGGCAGGCCTGTCTTCTGCCTTGAGGGGCCCAGCACAGTGAGTGGCATAGAGTCGACGTCAAGAAGTGTTTAGTGAATGAAAGAATGGATGAATGGCTGAGTGCTTTTGAGTCAGGGTTTTCTCAGAGAGGAACTGGATGCCTGTTTAGGGTCCCTAAGTTTTTCCTTTAGGGGATTACTTCCTCCCCTGCCCTCCTTTCCTTGTAAGCAATGGGCCCAGTTCTTTTTCCCCCCCTCTGCTGGACTTTTGGGAAGAGGGGTTCTAAAGGCCTGTTCTAAACATCACCTGTGTTCTCCTCTACTGAATATTTTGTAGGCCAAATCCTTAATGTACTTGGAAATGAGTCTGAGTCTTCACTTCCCCTCTGGGTCTTAGGAGAGGGTGCATAACAAAAACCCTTGTCATTCAAGAAAAAATGTGGTCATCTTCCTTTCCTAAGAATTCCAGAGAAAGCCCATGGAATCTGTTAAAAGCAACAGTTCTTGAGGAGAGACTGAATGTCTTTACCCTTGAGAAAAAAAGACTGTGGGCGCTTTTGTCTGGAGTTACTCTCCTGACCTCTGGCCAAGGAGTGTCCGTGGTGTTCTCTGGCTCTAAGCCTTGGGGGGGCTTGCTGACATTAAGAGCCTTGTGATCAAGGAGGGGCCCATGCAAAGTTAAGATGCCCATTCTGCTGGGAAAACCCAGTTAAAATACTCTAAATGTCCAAAATGAGATTCCCCCAAATCAACAAAAGTGTTTTACTTTCAACTGTATGATTTCTTATTTTATAAAAAGAGTTGAAACAGGGACATGCAACAGTGATTATTTGCCATATCTGAAAGAGAAATTACATTATTTTCAAGTTTTCATCAAGAAAAGTTGATTCTCTTTTTGTGTGTGAAACCATTAGGGATTATGGTTTTGACATGGTAGAGAATATTTTCTTACTGTGTTGACTATTCATGTTACAAAATTACCATAAACTATGAATAAACATTAAGGGGGATGTTCGAATGGTTATTCTCTCAGATCCTCAGGTGTGTTTGTGGGAAGCTGATTATTGTATCAGCCTTAATAAGTTCTAATTCTTCTAATAAAACAAAGGTGTTGAGAAAGAGCAGCTTGAGACAAGTTTTAAATAAACGAATCAGTTTTCTGTGAAGGTTTTAAAGGATAGTTTTGTGGGGTTCAAATTTTAATAGCGCCTCCATGTCACTATGGACTTTGTTTTCTTCATTAAGGCACTTTGATTTCATAAAGCATATTGGAGAAGTTTGTAGAGCAGGGAGACACACAACTTGTATGGAGGTGTCCACACAGTTAGTCACTGGAAATCTACTAAGAGTAGAAAGAGCTGAATTTTTGTTGCCTAGTGATCCCCTTTTTCAGAGATGAGATTTAGGCCTGGGTGGACACATTTGATTTGAATGATTCTCCAAGTGCTATTTGATGGTGATTTTTTTCTTTTATTCTTTTTTAGAGGAGTTGGCAATTGTTCTTAGGTGGGTAGCAATCACTTTCAAACATACTAGACACCTCTTGAGTTTCAATGAGTTAGTGTTTTACCACCAACAGACTGGGGCCAATTTTATTTCAACTTAATGGCTTAAAGCAGAGTGGTTACCTGAATCTTTAGAAAGACACGAGAGACTCAAGGAAGAACAGTTTGGCCAATATATTCTCCATATGCCATAAATAGTGATCCAAAAAGTATATCTCAATCTCAAAAGGATATGCTCCCTCTTGCCCAATGACTAATGTGTTTGCCAGAGAAGTTCATCTCAGCAAGGGTCTCTTGTATTTCTAACACAAATTGTCATTCTCTTGGTAACCTTTCTCATACCAGGCTTCTTCCTCCCTGCCCCTCACCCCCACCTTTTAAAGGCCAAACACCTACTGTATACTCTATGTCCCTTTTCCACATTAATTACCTTAAGATAATAGTTGCAATAGCATCTAGACTTTCCTTCTAGAATTTTTCAATCTTTAGTACTGTGGAAACAAATGTTTAATGATCTTTTTTTTTTAAACTTTTTTTTAATGTTTTATTTATTTCTAGGAGAGAGAGAGAGAGAGACAGCGTGAGCAGGGGAGGGTCAGAGAGAGAGGGAGTCACAGACTGAAACAGGCTCCAGGCTCTGAGCTGGCAGTCAGCACAGAGCCCTACGTGGGGCTCGAACCCACGAACCGCGAGATCATGACCTAAGCGAAAGTCGGATGCCTAACCGACTAAGCCACCAAGGCGTCCCTGTTTAATGATCTTTTTAACAGAAAATTTGGCTCCTGACTGTTAGGTTTTAGAGAGTAGGGATAACATGCTCTTGATCTTCAGTTTCTCCGTGCTTAGCACAGTTTATGGGGTTCATCAGGCACTTAACAGGTGTTTGTTAAATGAACAAATCATATTGCAAGGCTGATGTTGCAGGAAAAAAATAACTTTTTAAAGGGGAAAATTAGAAGTGAACTGGGAATATTATATACACAGGGATCTTCTTATATTTGCTACATGATAGAAACTGTGGTAGAAAATGCAGGCATGTTCTATAAAGTTCCTTGCCCCTTCTTTCAGCCCTGTTCTTCCATAATCAGGCCCTTTAAATTCCTTGGTAAAGAAGGGAATTTTAACAATTAGTTAGAAGTTGGCCTATTCTGGGGCACCTGGGTGGGTCTGTCAGCTAAGTTCCTGACTTCAGCTCAGGTCATGATCTCACGGTGTGTGAGTTTGAGCCCCACATCAGGCTCTGTGCTGACAGCTCAAGAGCCTGGAGCCTGCTTTGGATTCTGGGTCTCCCTCTCTCTGCCCCTTCCCTGCTCCTGCTCTGTGTCTCTCAAAAATTAACTAGCATTTTTAAAAAAAGCCTTGGGGCACGTGGGAGGCTCAGTTCGTTAAGTGTCCAACTTTGGCTCAGGTCATGATCTCATGGTTCATGGGTTCGAGCCCTGTGTCGGGCTCTATGCTAACAGCTAGCTCAGAGCCTGGAGCTTGCTTCAGATTCTGTATCTCCCAGATACAGGAGATATCTGGCTGGTTGTCCAGCCAGGCAAACCCAATGTCACAGCAATTTATGTTCAGGCTTTTGGAGTTCGTTCTTAGGACCCCAAATCTCAAATTGATTAAAGTGTTTGTACTTCTGTAGGCATCATATTTCCACCTTAGACAGAAATAGGACTTGCACCCAATAAGATTCAAACAGACCTCTGGGGCACCTGGGTGGCTCAGTCGGTTGAGCATCCGACTTCAGCTCTGGTCATGATCTCAAGGTTCATGGGTTCAAGCCTTGTGTTGGGCTCTGTGCTGACAGCTAGCTCAGAGCCTGGAGCTTGCTTCAGATTCTGTATCTCCCTCTCTCTTTGTCCCTCCCCTGCTCATGCTCTCTCTCTCTCTCTCTCAGAAATACATAAAACATTAACAAAATAAAAAAAGAGAGAGAGAGCCCCTTCCTCTTAAAAAAAAAAAAAAAAAAAAAAGAAGTTGACCCTTTTTGTCCCCTTACTGAGTAGTAGTATTCCTGTGAAATACAGGGACACAACCAAACCAGTCACTGGTTCAGACTTAACGTGTGTCCAATCATTTTCCCTAGACAGAAAGAGCCTAAGAATGTGGCAGTTGCTCAGGGGTGTGTGTGTTCCTGGGTGGGGTACTCTCCCCTCTATTTGGAGATTGTGGGAACCATAGGGAGGAGAAGAGACCTTACTTTCTGCCTTTCAATGGCAAAGTTTTAGACCTCTACTTTTTAGAACAAGCAAAATTCCTCATAAGGACTATCTTAGCTGTTTTTACTCTGGGATTTTGTACCAGTTGTATGACCTATTTGGATTGAAATTTTTTCTGCAATTTCTATGAGAGACATAAGTTTGTATGGCTGTATTAGATATGGTCAAAATTAATTCTTTTCTTAGGTAGTTTAAAAATATGAATATTTTTGTAAAAATGATATGAACTCAAATTTATTTTTTAAATTTTTAAATGTTTGTTTATTTTTGAGAGAGAAAGAGAGACAAAGTGTGAGTAGGGGAGAGGCAGAGAGAGAGGAAGACATAGAAGCTGAAGCAGGCTCCCGGCTCTGAGCTGTCAACACAGAGCCAGATGCAGGGCTCGAATTCGCAGACCATGAGACCATGACCTGAGCCAAAGTTGGATGCTTATCTGATTGAACCACCCAGGTGCCCCTGAAGTCATTATATTTAAAAGACTACTGGGTACCTGGGTGGCTCAGTCAGTTAAGCATCTGACTCTTGGTTTTGGCTCCGGTCATGATCTCAGGGTTCGGGAGATTGAGCCCACGATGGACTCTGTGCTGACAGTGTAGAGGTTTGCTTGGGATTCTCTCTCTTTCTTTCTCTCTCTCCCCCTCCCTTTGTCTCTGTCCTTCCCCTGCTCTCTCTCTCTCTCTCTCTCTCAGAATACGTAAATAAAAAATAAACATTAAAAAATCAGACTCTACAGAAAAATGTAAACAAAGGTAACACATCATTAAGCAGTCTTGCCACCTAGAGATGACCAACTTTTATTAGTATTAGAGCATGTGTATAAACAAAAGGAGTGACAAAAATTGTTTAGGGAAAATTGGATTATGGTATATTTGCTTTTTATTAACAAAACGATTACAGTTGCTGGAGTTTAACTGAAAAAAATAAGTGAAATAGAATGAGAGGATTGCTGGATTTCAGAAAAATGTCCCTGTACCACCGTGGATGGGATTCTGATCGCGCTCTGTAGTAGCTGCACTAAGAGTCTAAAGCAGTGACCTTAGAAATGTTTGTTGAATGAGTGTGTGAATATATTTCTGTATTTGTTTTCGAGAATTGATTTTTCTCCAACAGAGAATAATTCAGCCTTGCGTGGCTTTGAACTCAAGGTCGATTTTGTGTTTGTTCATGCATTATTAATTCTTTTGTAAACATTTATTGAGACACTATTTCTCAGGCCCCATGCTAAGGACTGGATTGCATGTTAACATGTCACCTGTATCCCCCTGTGACTTACTGTAGATCTCCAAGCTCCTGTTAGACCTGCCTTTGCCTCAACTGTGGTTGCCCAACACCTCACTCACCAGAAGTCTCAGAAGCTTCTGGTCTTCTCCTTAAGGCTTTCAAGTAGGTTACTATTTCCTTGGGATGCTAGTCCCTATCTCCTTGCCTAGTGTGATGGTTAACTATTTGCATCAACACGACTGGGTGCCTGTTGGGTTAAACAGTATTCTGGGTGTGTCTCTGAGGATGTTTCTTGATGAAATTAGCACTTGAATCAGTAGACAGAGCAAAGCAGACTGCCCTCCCCAGTGTGGGTGGTGTCATCCAATCCATTGAGAGGTTGATGGAATAAAGGCTGAATAAGGGAGAATTCATTCTCTGACTGCCTTCTTGCTGGGACCTTGATCTTTTTCTGCCTTTGGACTTGAACGTGTACCATTGCCTCTCCCAGGTCCCCAGCTTGTCAACTGCAGATCTTGGAACTTCTCAGTGTCTGCAAATGCATAATAAATTTCTTTGTCTATATCAATAGATCTATAGATAGATGCATACATTTAGATATCGATATATAGATTACAAACATATTTTTTAATTGGTTCTTTATCTCTGGAGAACCCAAATGAACATACCCAGCTTCTCTCAATTCCTCTTTTAACTCAAACATGTTTTCCTAAGAGAAGCCTTCTAGAACAAACCAGATCCCTTTGTTGTATACTTTGTACTTTTTATGTATAGGATTTTTCACAATGTATAATTGCACAATGTATAATCACACATTTGTTTATGTGGTCATTTCATTTTATTTCTCCCTTACTGCATGCCACATGGGCTGGATGCCTGGGTCCTCACGTTGTGTCCCCATTGCCCAGCAAGTCTTGGCCAGATAGTAGCTACTTAATAAACATTTTCTTTTCCAAATAGTGCATAACAGTTAAATAAAACATGGTCCTTATCCTCAAGGAATCTATACTGGGGGTAAGTGAATTATTCTAGCAGGTGTGAAAAGTGCTATAAGAGAGATGTATATTTGTGGATATTTGTAGGTTGGGTATTTGAATATTTGAAGGATGGGTAGGGAGTTGCTGGATAATGGAGTGTAGGGTGGAGGTGAAGGTAGAGGTGGTGGTGGTGGGAAAGAGGGGACCAGATCGTGCAGAGCAAAAGCACTCTGGCCAAAGCCACTGCGTGAAATGTTCAAAAACATTAAGACAGAGTGACCTGATCTGCAGGTCATTCAACATGGCTGAAGCCAGAGTCAGGGAGTGGAAAGGGATGAAACTGAAGAGGACCATGGGGACAGAATATGACTGACTTTAAGTGCTCCTGAAAACACAGACTGCATAATAAAGATGTTTTCAAACTGGAAAAGGATCCTCGCATTTAGGAAAAAAGTATGCCTGCATAAGAAGTTTATTTATAGGTTACAAAAGGTCACTTCATTTTTCTCACTAAAAATGAAATCGAATTTCTTATAATGTCAGGTTTTATTTTGGTATTTATACGAAGCCATGGAAGTAAAGCTTATTGTAAAAGACAAAACTTTAATTAAACCTGTGGATGAAGGATTTAAAACTTAAACATAGGTTATGAACAAGAGAGGTAACCTGGATGCCTAGATAAAAGATGAAAGAAGTCTAATGTTTTCATGTAGGACTTTTAAGAAAAAAGTTTCTTTTTTGTGTCAAATGGGCTCTTCTACTAAAATACTAAAGAGGAATTTAGTATTCTTGGGAAAGTGGAGCAGTGGATTAGAGACTCATAAGAGGAAATCCTTTGTATGGAAGGAATCACCTAAGAAAGTGATGGCATGTAGTGTGGGCTTGCTGCTTATTACTTCTAACTGGTAGAACATTGAGCTACACTTGGCTCCTCTTCTGTTGATGGAGAGAGGAAGTTTCTTGAAGGTACTAAACGGCTCCTCCATTAGTGTTTCCAACACTAATATTCTCTTAGGAAATACATATTCTCAGCCTGTCTCTGCCAATACCTAGGGTAGCTAGACCGAACAACATGATAAATAGATTCTTGAGTGCCACATTCAGACTTTTAGTGCAGAAAGTCTAGAATGGGGCTCAGGAATCAATTTCTTAAAAGCTCCTCGCTTGATGTCTTAATACACATTAGAGGATAGGAGACAAAATCTCAGTCCCATGCAGGACAGCTGTCTGTGCAATGCTGTGAGCCTTGAAATGGGGGTATGAGAAATTCCATCCACCTGCCTGGGGAAGGAGCAGGAAATCAGGGACCTCTGTTTGGGGTGGTAAAAGGGAAAGAAGTCTTATGTGAGAACACAGACAATGCCCAGAGCATTAGGACTCCCATAGAAAATAATGTCACTTAAACATAAGCTCCCCACGTAAAAAATTAAAAGCTCATATGGGAAAACGCCAGGAAGGAGAATTACTACTCTGGAGAATTTACACCATAAGAACTAGAGACAGTAAGACAATAAGATACCCAGAAAGATAAAAGAGCTAGAAAACATGATGCAAGAACAAGACAGTATGATAAATGAATAGACAAATTTGAAAAGGAACCAAATAGAAATGATAGGACATAAAGTGTAGCCATTACAGGGAGGAAAAAAAAAATCCCTCAACTGAGGGATCTAATTATAGATTAGACACACCTACAAGAGACTGACCTACCTGGGAGAAAGATCTGAGGAGATCACCCAAGATGCAGCACAGAGAGAAAAGGAAACGATGAAAGAGAAATGGCAAGACACAGAGCAGACGCTGAAGGAGTCTGTGGAGTCTCCAGCAGGAAAAGAAACACACACAGACACCATCATAGGGAAATGGCGGAATGTGCCTATCCAACAGAAATCCTAGAAGCTGCCAGAGATAATGTATAGATTATCTACAAGGAGTAACCACACACTGTGATGATAAGGTTCTCATCAGAAATAAGATGCAAGAAGACCATAGAACAATGGTTTCCTAATGCTGAACATGAAGCTCAACCTAGAATTTTATACGCAAACTATTCTGGAGAGAAGATGGAAAAAAAGACATCTCTCAACATACAAAGACCTGAGACAGTTTGTTCCTTGCAGACCCGGTGGAAAGGGATGCCCAACGGCTGTTTCCTTCTTGCCGAAGCACAATACAGACAGAAAGAGAAGGATGCAAGAAACACTTGATGCGGAAATTGATAAGAATGGTGGCAATTCTAAATATAAGTTGGCTTAGAAAAGATCAGTTATGGGGGTTTTAGAACAAGCTGAGTCCAAGAGCATGCGGTGGTAACAAACACAAAGGTAAAGAGTCTGGGGGGTAAGGGATTAAAATATTCCAACTTTGTATTAATGTTAGCAGGATTCAGCTACTTACTAACTTTAGATCTGTTTAAATGTTTATTGAAAATATAAGAGTAACTATGAAGAGAATAAAAATGGAAAACATGACTTCTAAACCAGTCTATAAAAAGAGATAGAACTCAATAGACCAAAAAAAAAAAAAAAAAGTAGCAAGGAAAAGAAAAACACAAAATATGATTGTACAAATAAGTTAAAGGAGCATTCACAGTAAACATAAATTAAAATTCTTGATTCAAAGACAGCCTCAAAAGACACAAAGTTAAAAAGATACAGCTTAAAAGAGATATATCAAAAATATAATGACTACCTCAAGGAAAGAAAATGAAATACGTCTTCATGTATCATGGATACATTTAGAATAAAATGTTCAGCGAAAAATCCCAGTTACAGAATATGTACAGTATTATGTTTATGAATATTTTAAAACCTAAAATAATATATCATTTCTGGACATATACGTTTATACTATAAATGTGAAGATACATATAGGAAAGGAACATACCATCTTCAAGATGATAATAGTCTTGGGAGAGAAGCAGAAACCATGCAGGGATACAAAGCAGAGTTAACATGCATCTGGGATGACTTTTCATGTAAAATAAAAAAAAAACCAGAGAAAACCTGGGAAAAAATGCAATAATGATCTGTGCTGGGTACTTGGTTCATGTACTATATGTCATTTCTGTATGTTCGAAATGTCCAGGGATATTTCAAAGCTTTAGAGGGATACTTTTATGCTACCTAGTATATAAGTACTACCTAGAGTGATTAGGGCAGATGTTGCTGTGTCCCTTTCTCGTTCAGATCTTGTTCAAGTCCCCATGGTATTTGAAAAGTGCCTGGTTGGTGGTTATGCAGCCCAAATCTCTTTGTGTTTTCTGGAGAAGCTAATAAGGATTGGGTCACAAAACTGCTGAAGACTTAAAGGGAGCAGTTTAATCGTGGGCTGTCACATTGAATTGGTGGCTTCTGCTTGAGCCATCTGTTCCAGTCATAGTGCATCGAATCCCATCCTGCGTGCTTGGCAGGGTCTCCTTCCCATCATTATCCTTCAAAGAGCTCTAGACTGGAATTTTAAAAAATTCCAAATTGGATGTGAGGGAGAAATCGTTGGTGGGTGAAAGACTGTGGATGACATGTTTTCACCCCTGGCATTTTTCATGGGGAGGGAAGGGGGTGTGTTAAAGGATATAATTAGTTGATACTTCAAAGTTTTGTCCAATAGAGCTCTGTGGACATTTTTTCCCCCTCCAGGCAGAATTATCTGCATTTCTTGCCAATGTGTTCTTTTTCAGTTATTCTTCATACCCCATCCAGAATTAGAAATGGAGAAAATAATTGGGTCAGCTCATTTTTGCTTTGCCAATGCAGGTGTTTTCCAACAACATGTTTTTCATGATGATGCCCAGTTCTTAATAACAAGCCTGTGCACTGTGCAATTATTGTGATAGAGAGATGATGATAAAACAGCACCTCTTTTGTGCAGTGATGGTGCTTTCATCACAGCTGTTGTATGTAGCATCTTTGGGGAACTGATAAATTAGATTTCCACATCTGCACGGAAGACCTTTGACTCCCCCCCCCCCCCCCCTTAAGACAAAACTGGTGAGCTCTGACTAGGGGAAATTCAAGCCAGATCTGATCTGTTTCACCATGATTTTGTTCTTTGATCCTCATCTCTGAAGAGTGTAACCGGAGAGGGAGAGGAAGGGCGGTGGGGGAGAGGGAGGTTGCTGGGAGAGCAGAGGGTGGACAGAGATGGGGAAGGGAGGCCTGAGCCGCCCCTGGGCCTTGAGTAGATTTAAACAGGAATGTCTGGCTGGCCTTGCAGGGGCTTCAAGTCCCTTCCAGGATTTTCCTCTTGAAGGAAAGGAGATGGGGAGGAGAGGTGGTGGCTCCTCTTGGCCCTGAGGTTACTGGGATATGGGGAAACAAAGTTGCAAAACTGCAGCCCAGATATTAAGGTGTGACTCAGACTTTAATGTGGGTGGGACTTTAAAGACATTAGGGCGTAAACTTGTTATTTCAGAGCTGATGCACTGAACCCCCCCCTCCTCTTCTAACTTGTCTTCTTTTTACCCCCACCCTGCCTTTATCCTTCCTCTTCTTTCCNAATAGGATAGGTGATCCTATGTTCCTCTCTAGTTCAGATCTTGCAGGGGGCTTCAAGGGGCCTAAATGGGGCTGGTTCCATTTTGGAAAGAATTATACTTACAATGATCATCATACATAATTGGTAGTAGGGAGATATTTTTGAATGGATGAATTAAGTCTCAATCTTTTTTTTTTTTTAATTTTTATTTATTTCTAGGAGAGAGAGAGAGAGACAGCATGAGCAGGGGAGGGTCAGAGAGAGAGGGAGTCACAGACTCTGAAACAAGCTCCAGGCTCTGAGCTGGCAGTCAGCACAGAGCCCGATGCGGGGCTCAAACCCACGAACTGCGAGATCATGACCTAAGCGAAAGTCGGACGCTTAACCGACTAAGCCACCCAGGCGCCCCATCCGAGTCTCAATCTTAAGTCTTCATGAAACAGAGGTGGTTATGATGCCCGAATAGGGGGCACCACAGTTATGTGGCATAATTAGTGTTGGCAAATAACTTCAGAAAATATAAAAATTTTACCAATCACAGTAAGAATTTGTGTTTTTGAGCTGGTAAGATACGATTCTAGAGGCCATGGAGAGTACAAAAGAGAACACATGTTCCCTGTCTCACAGGAAAGATAAGACAGAAATAAAGGAAAAAACAAGAGTAATGAAGCAATGCTTGCTTGTTGGGAATGTTGACAAGAACACTTCAACAAGCTAGGAGGTGACAGTGGTTTTTGGCTAGGTCAGAATAAGTCGATATTATCTGTTAAGGTATTATAATTGGGAGTTTTAGGGAGACAATAAGTGCCATCTGTTTCTCTCCATTTACATTTAAAAAATATCTTAATGTGAATAAGAACACTTTTTTATAGGACCACACAATACAATGATGGTATCTAAAAATTTAAAATGCATACAATATAGCATCCATGTGTCTAGTTACCTAATAAGTCCTTTATAGCTGCCTTTTTGCATATATTGCATTTATTTATTATGTCTCCATAGTTTCTTTTTCATCTAGAAGAGTTCCCCTATTGTTCAACATGGATACTTGGAAGGTCCTGACCTGGGTGTCTTGCAGAATGTTCCATAATCTGGATTTGCCCATATATTTCTTTATGATCAAATAGAATTAAACATTTTTCCTGAGAACATCGTACAGGTGATGTTGTGTTCTTCCTGTTGCATTACATTAGGAGGCACAAGCCAGCAGTTTGTCTCATTGGTAGTAAGGGCAAATTCCATCACTTAGTCTAGTGTGCTTCTCCAGCTTACTTCATTGTTATAGTTTCCCATTTAATCCATAACTTATGGGGTGGTGCTTTGAGACTGTGAATATCCTGTCCTCAATAAGCTTTCACCCTGTGAACGTTGCTCAAGCATTTTAACATCCATACATGATCCTTGCCTAAACCAATAATTACATCAGTGGTGAAAAAACAGTAATTTTCTAATTCTATCATTTTACATTTCTCAGCTAACATTTTCCCATAAAGATCTCCCTCACTTATTTTTAAGTAGGAGTTTGGATTAATCGGTTTATTTTTAAATTAGCATATCATTTTCTTTTTGCTCAGTTTCTCATTTGACCAATGTAGCCCTTAGAGCTTACTCCAGGGCTGTTTTGATATGTCTTTTCATATTGAGCATTTCCTTGTTGTTTTTGCCCAAAAAGATGGTCCAGGCTCATCTTCTACTTTCCTTGCCCCAGATATGGAATCAGCCATTTCTCCAAGGAGCCCTGGTTCTTTTTATTGGAGAATAATATCTAAAAGAAGAACTGGACAGTAGGTATGCTTATTGCTACTAAGGTGTAGTAATTTGATTCTAGAGCCTTTGATTCTAGACCCTTTCAGTGGACAGAGCTAGGGGAGAAAAGGATATTTTAACTCATGAGCTTATATTGATACTTCTAATTCAAATAGAATACCGTAGGTTTCTTACTCTCTGTTACTCAATATTTATATCTTCCTTCTTTTTGCTGACTGGTCTTCCTGCAAACCGTTATATTTATGAATTTGTTCTATCTTTAAATACACACAAAGTAGTTTCAGGATTATTATGTTAGTATCACTGCCTATGACACAGCACCAAGTAAAGTTCACGAGTTGGGGGCGGTTCTTTGTGTTCTTAGAATGTATCTTAAGTCTATGCAGTCAAAGAACTGTGCTATAAACAATTACTTGAATTAATTCCTGATCTTTTCTATGTGGGAGTGCTAGCAACTTGATATACAGTTACATTAATGTGTGTCTCTGTTCCATTGTATAATTTGTTTCTCATTCTGTTGGCTCAATATTAATTTTAAAAAAGAAAGATGGCTACATGATTCAGAAGTCAAAACTATACAAAAGGTATAGTCAGAAGTCTCCTCACCATTTTTGTTTTCTACCTCTATTCCTGTTCTCCCCTTAGATAACTTTTTATTAGGCTTTGGGCAATCCTTATGTTTGTGAAAAATGAAGTAAATACATACATGCATGTATGTATGTGTATATTCTCCCCCTTTATGCCTCTGCAAAACCTATGCTAAATTCTTTAGAACTTTGCATTATTCATTTAATAATACATCTGGGAAGTTACTCCATATCACTTTATACAGACCTTCCTCACTTTTTTTCAAATGGCTAACATTAGTTATGTCTATGGTACTGTACATTTATGCAACCAGTGTTCTGTGAATAGGCATTTGAACCTTTCCCAATATTTTGCTATTTTAAACTACACAGCAATGAATAATTTGCGCATATGTTGTTTCTTACTTGTAGAGGTAGCTTCTCAGGGTAAATTCTAGAGGTGAGATTTCTGGGTAAAAACTTCCTCCCTTGAATTCTGAGTCAATTTGAAATAGAGAAATCAGGCAGAATTAAAGGAAAGTGTCAGCAGTGGGACTTCTAGAGCAGTTGAAACACCACGGTCTTGGTGCTTCCTATTGTAAGTCTCCCAGTTGGCAGACTTAACCATCTAGCCCAGCCCATTCTGGAAAACTGTGGATTGGTCTGTATGGGCAGAGTTCTACTGCTAAGCTTTCAGCTTTTCCCCAGGGGAAGACCAAAGCACTAACACGTTGCAGGAAGGTCGATCCCAGGGGAAAGCAAAGAAGCAGAGACACCGCACCCAAATCTTTATCCCAACCCCAACTGTCAATGAAGCCCCTTCTCCTCCCAAGGGGAGGGAAGGGGCAGGTCAAGGAGAGGCAGGGAGTACTACTCTGACTGAGGTCCCTCTTTGTCAAGGAGAGAGAGGAAAAATCTTCCCTCTTTTACAATACCTTCTAGCCACCAGCATTGGAGCTCTTTTGGTGGACTCTGGTAGAGTGGGTGAGTGCTAGGAACATCTGAAGAATAGATAAAAACGAAAAAGCATAAATAGGTAAAACCTAGGAAGATTACAGACTGGTATTCACATACTCAGTTGAATGGCCTAAGGAAACTCAGTGCCACTTTCCCTGTTTTGGCCCTGAGATATAATTTAAAATGTAACATTCTGGCATACCTCTGCCATGATGGCGCATGTAGGACAGGGATGGGACGTCCCCATGGACACCGCCATGCTGCAAGTGGTGTTCTTTACTTACATGTCCTCTCTTACCATGACCTCACAGAGGACTCATCATGTTACACATGGTTTCTATTGAAAATTTCCAGGCTAGTCAGGGAATGTGAGTGGGGCACGCATTCCTTTTTGTCTACCAAGGGTTGATGAGGCATTTAGGACACTGGGCTTGGGGTAGGAGGTGGTGGTAGTGGCATTTGGGGTGTAAATTCTCCAGAGGCTGTTTGGCAAATAGCTATGCTTTTAAATATTTTGTGTAAAAGAGGTAGTGCTTTGAGTTACCAAGCTAATACGTTGAAGAATAGGACTCCAAAAGAGTTTGGAGAAAACATTTCCATGTTTTCCTTTAGATTATTAAAAATTAGACATTTTCATTAATGTTTCCCTGCAAATATGAAAAATTCATACCCAGAGCCTGATAAGATTTTGGACTTTTTTGAAGTTTTATTTTGAAATATAGGAATTTTTCTCTTACTCACATGGTAAATGTTGAAACCCTGGAGAAATGCATAAAGGAGAAAGTGGGGACTCTCCACAGTCCTGCATTGCAGAGATCATCTTTTTTATAGTTTGGTACACAGCCCTCCAGCTTTTTGTCTATTTTCTTGCAGTTGTTCTTTTCTTATATTTAGTTGGTTCAGTCATATTTCTTTTCCTTGGGCTATAGGAGTTAACAGCGTTTCCTTTTCTCTCCTAATCTTGTTTGAATTGTGTTTCTTGTTACTTAGACTCAAAAGTATCTTTACCAATACATATTTCTATGCCAATAATCATTCTCCACTTGTTTTACAGGGTAGATTTTCTTGATATGTAAACTCATGTTTTAAAAACCTATTTATAAAAAAAAAAAAAAAAAAAAAAAAAAAAAAAAAAAAAAAAAAAAAAAAAAAAAAAAAAAAAAAAAAAAAAATAAAAACCTATTTATAATTTGTATTTTGAAGTTTTGACTTCAGACAATGTGGCCATACGTGGTTTTGCATACTTCCACAGTTGTTGAACGTATCTCTAGAGGAAAATGCTCGGAAGAAAGTAAAAAGGTTCAGACAGTTTGGGGATAGAGTATATCAAATTACCATAGCAAATCGGCACTGATTTGTATTCCCACCAACAGGGCAGATAGTGCCTGTGTCTTCACAGCTAGACAATAGTTCAGATCTTTGCAAATAGAATAGGAGAAAAACATTTTATGGCTTTTATTTGTATTTTAAAATCATTCTTGGGGGAAAAACACTTTTTAACATACTTATTACATATAGAGGAACAAACACTAGGATGATAGCAGATTTCTTGCTGAAAATGATACAAACCCAAAGACCATGGAACAATATCTTAAAAGTACTGTGACAAAAACCAACAACCTAGAATTCTATACCCATTGAAAGTTTACCAAGCATTTGTTGTTGTTTTGTCTAAGTTGATAGGCTGATTCAAAGCAATTCCAATCAAAATGTCAATAGGCTTTTTTTGTTTCTTTTAAAGAAACTGACAAATTCATATGGAAATGCAAAGTGTCTGGTGTAATTACGGCAACTTTGTTGAAGAACAAAGTTGGAAGACTTACACTCCCTGACTTCAAGACTTATTTTAAAGCTATAGCGACCAGAGGCAGTGTGGTATTGGCATCAGGATAGATAAGTAGTGAATGGAACAGAATGGGGTTCAGTAATATCCTGTGTGTATACAATTTGTTTTTGATAAAGCTACAAAGGCAATTTAACAAAAGAAGGATAGTTTTTTTCCAACAGATGATGTTGGAATAATTAGACATCCCTATTTAAAAACTAACTCTGGGGGAACCTGGGTGTCTCAGTCGGTTAAGCGTCTGACTGCGGCTCAGGTCATGATCTCACAGCTTGTGAGTTCAAGCCTCGCATCGGGCTCTGTGCTGACAGCTCAGAGCCTGGAACCAGCTTCGGATTCTGTGTCTCTTTCTCTCTCTCTCTGCCCTATTCCCACTCGCAGTGTCTCTCTCTCAAAAATAAATAAAACATTAAAAGAATTAAAAAAAAATAACTCTGATTCCTGTCTCTCACATGCACAAAATTAACTCAATGGATCATAGACCTAAATGTAAACACCAAACTGTAAACCTTCTGGGAGAAAATACTTGTGCCTTTGGATCAGGCAAAGATTTCTTTAAAATGACATCAAAAGCACAATCCATAAAAGAAAAGTTAGACCTTGTCAAAGTTAAGAATGGCTGCTCTTTGATAGGCACTTATAAGAGTGAAAATGCAAGCTAAGGGAGAAGACATTTACAAATCAATCTGACAAAGTATTTACGTCCAGAGTATAATTTTAAAACTCATTAAACTCAGTAACCACAAACAACCCAATAAAAACTGCAAAGATTTGGACGCTTCACTAAAGAAAATATATGGAGGGGTAATAAACGTATGAAAAGATACTGGCCATTATCATCATGAACGTAAATGTGAGTTAAACCAACAGGGACCACCACACACGTTTTGGGATGTTCAAAATTAAAAATGACCGATCATATCAACTGTTGGCAAAGACGTAGCATAAAGTGAACTCTGATCCACTGCCAGCAGGAATAGGAAATGGAGAAAAGACTTTGGGAAATAGTTTGGTAGATTCTTTAAAAGTGAATCACACAGGGGCGACTGGATGGCTCAGTTGGTTAAGCCTCTGACTTCAGCTTGAGTCACAGTCCCGTGGTTCTTGGGTTTGAGCCCCGTGTCAGGCTCTGTCCTGACAGCTCAGAGCCTGTAGCCTGTTTCAGATTCTGTGTCTCCCTCTCTCTGCCCTTCCTCTGCTCGCTTGCTCTCCCTCTCTCAAAAAATAAGTAAACATTAAAAAAAAATAAGTAAACATTAAAAAAATAATTTTAAAAAAGTGAATCACACATTTATGATCCAGTCACTTGTAGGCATTTGCCCAGGAAAAATGAAAACAGAAGTCCATACAGATACTTGCAAACAAATACTGAGAGTAACTTGTGACAGCCACATCTGGAAATGACCCAACACCCATCAATAGGTAAATGGAGAAACAAGTGTTGGTGTATCTATGTAATGAAGTAGGACTCGGCAACACATGTAATGCATTTTTGATACATGTTACAGCATGGATGAATCTCAAAACTATTAGGCCTTGTGATAGAAACCAGACGACAGAAATGGTATGGTATGGTAGGATTCCATTTATATAAAACTCTAGAAAATGTAGACTAGAGTGACCGCAGCAATAAGCTATGGGGAGTGGGAGATAGGGCAGAATATGAGGAAGGATTATAAAGGAGTATAAAGGGGTACAAAGAAACTTTTGTGATGTGTAATGGAGACATTCATTATCTTGATTGTCTTGTTAGTTTCACAAGGGTCTATATGTCAAGACTTAGAATGTATTCCTCATGAGTGTGTAGTTTATTCTATGTCTATTATGCTTCAATAAAGAGGTTGTTTTTTTTGTTTGTTTTAAAGCTGGCACTGAAGAAACTATTAACCACAGGTGCATTGATCTAGAACATGGGGTTTAGAGGCTGATACATTGGGGCGAAAAATCCAACTCTGAACCTTGGAAAAATTTATTTCTAGAAATCTCCGTCTTTATGGTAGAGGATAATGGTGAAATTAAAAATGTATTCTGCTCACAGAATGGGGATAATCATGCTTCAACAGAGTTGTGATAAGGATCACTTGTACTAGTTATATAAATTGGATGCAATTATAGAAAAGGGAACCCTTGTACACTGTTGGTGGGAATGTAAATTGCTTCAGCCACTATGGAAAACAGTGTGGATATAACTCAGAGAATTAAAAATAGAACTGCTGTCTGATCTAGCAATTCTACTGGGTGTATATCCAAAGGAAATGAAAATAGGAGATCAAAATATCTGTGTTCCCATGTTTATTGCAGCATTATTCACAACAGTCAAGATATGGAAACAACCTAAGTGTCCATCAATGGATAAATGGATAAAGACTATGTGGTGTACACACACACACACACACACACACACACACACACACATATACACAGTGGAATATTCAGCTGTGCTTCTGCTCAGAAACAAAGCTGCAAATGTGCCTCGAAGCTTTGCAGAAAGTACACCTAGTTGCTCTTGTACCAGGAGCCATTCCCTTTGGAATCTCTGCATTGCTGGATTGATCCTGAGAATTCTGTGGAATAAGTTCTATAAACAAACTCTCTCGGTGCTGAGTGCTCATCAGCTGAAAACAAGACCAGCTTCTAGAGCCTGGTTTGCAGATCGTGGTTCTGCTGCTACGCGAGTTCTGCCTTGTTCCCAAAGCTACACCCTGTAAGAAGGGGGTTGAGGGTTGACTGGACGCGGTTTTTAACAGATGACAGACAGGGCGATGCCGATTGATTTGAACCAGATCCCCAGGGCCCTCATGAAGGCCGCCTGTGCTTTCACATTTTAGAAATGGCAGTACACGAGACCGTGCCTTGGATATGGTACTATTTCTGCTGGATTTGTAGGAATGAGGATAACGTTATTTGCAAATATTTAATTTGGGGTGCACTGTGATCAAATTTTCATCCTGGTGTCAAAGAACAGCGACTGCTCTAGGGGAGTAGCTATGCATTTTTTTTTTCTTTAAATGACTGACAGACTATTGAAAGTTGTCTGTAAGGACTCCAGAACGCCTTCAGTTGGAGTGATTTTAAAGCAAATTGGCCTTAAAGCCTGTAATGCCTCCATCATCTTGTTACTCTTGTGTTTTTTTTTTCTGCAGATAATTGAGCCAGGGGTGCATATCCTGCTCAGCCCACATCAAGATGGCAGTGGTTTGAGCATGTCAGTTGCATGGAAACTCCATGCATTCTGGGGTGACTGCACTGAGGGCTCCATCAGGCTAAAAAACCCAGCTTGATGGGTTATGATCATAACCATAGCAACAAGCCCAGAGCCTGCCTTTTCCTCTGTGCTCAATCAATCCTTGTTGAGTGGCTGATTGATCTCTGAAGCCTGCTACTCTAACAACAACTTATTTTTAAAAGTCTATCTATGCATCCTATATCTGTCCATTCATTTACTACATCTCTTCCTCTGTGAAAGGTGCTTTTTATGTATTCATGCAGGTAATTGTCACATAACCCTATGAGGTTGGTACTAGGATTATCCAGATTTTACCGATAAGAAAACAGACACAGGTTAAGCAATTCGCCCAAGACCACACAGGTCGTGACTTGTGGAGTGTGCATAAATAACCTTGTGGTATTTTCCACACCTTGGCTTCATTCATTCATTCATTCAGTTTTACAAAGACCATCTTTCTCCAAGGCCAGGTCCTTGGATGTAGGAAGAACTAGAATAAGATAGATTTTCTCTTTTTGACACTTATCCTAACCTGTGATTCTCATCTAAGCTGAAGGCAGAAACGTGAAGTCCCAAAGAAATTCAACTCTGTATGTGTGTACGCACATGAGTGCATGAGTACACAACGTATGCCCTATTTGGGGGGCTGGGAGCATGATGGAGAGAGGTAGAGAGACCCAGTTAGAGTAACCTTAGGATCCCATGAGAACTTAGTCATGACTCTTTGTGAATATAAGAATAAGAGTTTTTCGACATTAAAAAATTTTGTTCACACATCTCGGGTAACGGTATTCTCTTTGAAAAAGATTAACAATATGACATGGCTGAAAATTCTCTTGAACCTAAGAAAAGCAACATTTAATAACAGATGTTGACTGTTGAGCATTATATACCAATAACTATACATAATTAGTTTTTGCTTTTCTGTAGCATTAACCATGGTGATGTTTGTATTTTAAGGAAAAAATAATTAGGCTAAAAACAGGTATGGTGACTGTAATCTATATCCACTTTCTAAAACTTCTGTGGGTAAACTTCCCCTAACAGAGATGGTTTGGTTTTGCTGATGGCATAATTTTAATAATGAATAATTCAAAGAAGCATGCAGCAAATGTTAGCTGAAGCCAGAAAAAATATCTTTGAATTCCTGTTTCTTTAATGGGCCTTTGGAACCGCTGCCTATCTATATAGAGCCTCTCTCTAAGGGAGAAATGGACACCATTCTCAGGCTAATGGGAAATAATGGGGTGTGATCTGTGAGGCTCTTTTCCTGGATGCCTAAGGTAGAGATAAACCACCTGAATCTCTCCACATCTCTGCTCTCATATCTGGAATATTAGGAAACAAGGGATGTCCAAAAGGCAGGACGAATCAGCAGTCCACCTAAGGCAGAGCTGGTCTCTGGTGTGCAGGTCTGAGAGGAAAAGCAAAGTGAAAACTGACAAGGCATCATTTCATTCAGCAGACCATGCAAGTGACAATTCCAGCTTGCTCTGCTGTTTTCTGATTTCTCCAAGCCCAGAATGAAAAGCTTGTGTTTTCTGGATTCTGAGACTGTTAGGCAGCCATGCTTGCTGGAGGGGAGCTGATGGGATTTCATGCTGTCACTCGGAGCCTGGCTGGAGCCATTTTTGCTGACTCCCTCCAGCTGGTGCAGAACCTTCTGTAAGTGATGTCCTTGCATTTGGTTGAGCTCATATATAGAAATAGACCTCTATACAGAAGCCAATGTATGTATGGCAAATGGATGAATGTCTTTCTGTCCATATAGCCATTGTTTCTACCTTGGCCATCAAGCCCCATTTCTTCTGGATATTTTAGGAGCCTTTTAATATAAAGAATTTGCACTGACTGAGAAGATATGGCAGGAGTACGGGAAGCTTGAGGGGTCAGGAGCAGGAAAAAAAGGTTTGCCTGTCCCCTGAGCAGTTGTGCTCAAATGGGCTGGATGCTTCCTTTGCTGCAGTGAGCATTTGAAAACATGGGGGTGTTTCTGATTGTCACATGATTGGGGGGGGGTCCCCTACCAGAACCTTCTGGGCAGGAGCCATGGATGCAATATGTCCTTTAATGTAGAGATCATTGTATACAGCAAGGAGATGCTGTATTAGTTTTTTATGGTTGCTGTAACAAATTGCCACAAACCTATTGGCTTAAAATAACATAAATTTACTATAATTCCGAGTTCAGCATGGGTCTTGTTGGGCTAAGGTCAAGGTTATCAGCAGAGCTGGCCCCTTTCTGGAGGCTCTCGGGAAGAATCTATTCCATTGTCTTTTTAAGCTTCTAGAAGCTGCTGGCATTTATTCTTGGCTCTTGGCCCCTTTCCACTATCTTCAAAACCGGCAGTGTAGCATCTTCAAATCTTTCTCTCCTGCCTCCCTCTTTCCCTTATAAGCACACTGTGATTACACCAGGCCCACTCTGATATTCCAACATAATCTTTCTATTTCAAGATTTTCTTGTTTTTTAATTTCTAAAAATTTTTAAAGTTTTATTTTTTAAGTTCACTTATTTATTTTTGAGAGAGAGGAAGAGGGGGGAGGGAGAGAGAGAGAGAAAGAGAGAGAGAAAATGAATATGAATATGCCAGGAAGGGGCAGAGAAAGAGGGAGAGAGAATCCTAAGTAGGCTGCACACCACCAGCATGGAGCCTGATATGGGACTTGAACTCGCAAACCATGAGATCATGACCTGAGCCAAAGTCAGATGCTTAACAGTTGAGACACCCAGGCACCCCTCTATTTCAAGATTTTCTTTCTAATGTTTGTTTATTTTGAGGACAAGAGAGAGTGAATGAGAGAGAGAATCCCTAATAGGCTCTGCACTGTCAGCACAGACCCTGATGCTGGGCTTGAACCCATGAACTGGGAGACCATTACCTGAGCCAAGATTATGAGTTGGACACTCAACCAACTGAGCCACCCAGATGCCTCTCAAGATTTTCAACTTAATCACAACTAAGTCCCTCTCATTATAAAGGTAACATAGTCCTAGGTCCCCAAAGTTAAAACATAGAAATCTCTGGCAGATGGTATTATTCTGCCTGCCACACATGCCCACCCCCAGTGCCAAAAGTGAGATGGACTTGATTGGCGAAGAGTTAGTTTATATTCTTTTTTTTTTTTTTTTCTGGTGATGGCCGGAGTCTTGTGTCTTTCTGGTTAGATAAGCCTGATGATTTGACAGGGGCTTTTGACCACTGCATGAGCAATGAGTGGGGTGTTCCAGGCCAAACAAACTTACCAGCCTTCTAAGATGAGTATTAGACAGTATCAGTCATCAACACCCCTTTCCCAGCCTTTCTCTCTGAATGGTCAGTATGGGGTCACAGATATTTTTCAAGTCTCAACACGTCTTGGACTGCTGGTTCTATGGTGTGGCCAAAGTACTCTTCCTTCCCAGGAGCAACCCCTCTGCCTTTCTTTCATTGCCTCGCCCAGCCCAGCTGACCAGTTTCCTTACTGGCTTCATTTCCATCTTTCTCACCCACTTCCCCCACATCTACTTAAGTTTACCTAAGTCATTGGTAGGTTTGTGGGTTTTGTGTTCTTCTTTATGCTCCGTGTAATGTCTAGTCTTTTTTCCCAACAAGTACTTTAATAATTAGAGACTCCTCTAACAAACTCCCCAGATAATAACCATCAGGGGCATCCTCCCTGGCTTCTAGGACTTAACTTTCCTTCCCAGTATGCGCTATGCTTCTTCTCAGGGCCCCACTGGATTTTGTGATCCACCTCTACCCTAACACCCATTTGTTCGCTCCTTTGCAGCAATTATTTGGGTTTCAGAGGTGGACACTGTGTTGTCATACGGCAGAACCTCTATTGTTTACATTTCTGTCTCCCCTCGTAGGCTGAGTTCCACGTGAAGTATAAATTTATGCAGACTGAATCTCTGGAAGCAATGCGGATACACAGATATCAAGTTTACCACAGTGCACCCTTTCTAGGAGGAAGACAAAGGTTGACAGCGGCTCTGAGTTGGCATGCTGATTTGCTGTAAAATAGCTTGACTTTATAATTGCCTCATGTGTGGGTATGAAGTATTGACCTTGAGATATCCATCAGGATTTTGGTTTCCTGGTCTAGATGTTTTCATATCATTTTCTGAGATCAGAGTGACATTGAGCCCCTGGTCAAGAGCCAGCTGATGAGACCTTGGTGTAGCTCTGGTGGTGGAGGTCAAGCTTATAAATTCAGTCAGGGGTCTGCCCAGTCTTGATTCCATCCTTGCCCTCTTCTGGGACAGCCATTCTTCTGAAAAGGACAGTGTGTGCAAAGGTGGGGTCCAATAGCTCACCTCTTGGCCACGTGGACCATTTGGAACTGAGACCTATCTCTAGTGCCTAACTTGGGGTCTAAGGTCTTAAGACTCCCAACCTGTGATAACTGTTGTCTCCTTGGCTTTGTCCTTTCTTTATTCTACATGCCTCACTCTCCCCAGCTCTACTGTTTAGGTTTTTGATCTGTCCGTGGCTCCCATCAATCAGTATACTACTTGTCTTCTAGTCCCTTTCCTGTGTCCCTCTCTTTTCTCATCTCAACTCTCTTCCTCTTCTTCAAACATTTAATGAAAACCTACTCCTGTGTCAGGCAGGCAATTTGATAGGCAGTTAGTGGCGTAGTAAATAACTTAATCACCTATTTACCAAATATGGTATTGAGGAGTTGCCACGGGCCAGACATTGGGACTAGCATGCCCCGAAGACGGGAGATGAAAGAGGATGACAAATCTGAGGAATTAAAACATGCCCGGCCTGGCTCAGCACAGAGCAGGAAGAGGAGGGCATTCTGAGAAATGATGCAGGAGGGGCAGGCAGCAGCCGGGACACGCAGGCTCTTGAGAGCCACGTTGGACGTTGGCCTAAGAACAGTGGGAAACCATGGCAGCATTTAAGCTAAGGAGCGACACAGCCAGATTTTGGAAAGCTTGCTTTGCAGAGCATGGATGGTGGATGGTGGGGGGGCAGAAGTAGAGTCTGGGACAACATTGGAGTAGCTGGCGCTGTAGGCAGCTGAATTAAGGGGTGCACTCATGTAAGGTGCAGCAGAGGAGATATAAAGGAATACAAAGATTCATGACATGAAAATATTCAGGAGTGTAGACCACCACCCTTGGAGACTGATCAAACATGGGGCTCCTGGGAGGGGGTGTCTCCTTCGGAGGACCTTATAGTAGAACATAAGTGACTCCCAGGCTCTGGAGTGGAATAAGCAGATGCCAGGAGGGCCGGTATGAACCTCTGGGGAGAGGGATGTGACTTAAAAAATGCTTTCAAATGCCTATTTCAACACGAGCTATGGAAAGCGAAGTTCTACAAAACCTTGGTGAGATCTGTGGAGAAGCATGCAGGAGTCATGGGTTTTTAAACGTGTCAAAATCCTGGCATAGTAGGAAGTAGAACATTACAAACAGATTATAAAATGGTGGGATCCACGTGTGGTCAGGACAAGGGAAAATGCTATTTTGAAAACCTCAAAAGTTTCTTTATTCCATGGTGGAAACAAAGCAATGTTTGGGGAAGACAGGCCTTCGTTTTGAATGACCCCTTTGTGAGCCCCTTCTATAGGGTGCGGCTTGGTGCTACTGGGGGCACCTTAGTTACTAGTATTGTACTTGGGATTCTTGTAACCTTGAAAGAAAGATGTTCGAAGTTTTCACATTCCTTATGTAGCCAAGAGATGGAGGCTTGATTTCTCTTAGGGCCTGGGGCTCCCCACTTTGGGGGAAATTACTGTTTGATGCTTCTGGCTGTGGAAAAGATGAAAGTGGAAGCCGAGCCTGGAATGGGCAGCGAGGCATCCTCTGCATAAGGATGGCGACTCTATGGAGGGTACAGATGACTACAGAGGTTTTATCAGATAGTAAAGGGACATGAACTTGGAGGTTTGGTATGCGGGGTTGGGGTGAAACCAGCAACGTGGCAGCTGGCTTGGGGCTTGGGAAAAGGGGCCAGTGGGCAAGTCCTATGAAATATTTGGTCCATGGGGCTGTGACATAGTCCTCCCCCACTCCCCATTGAATTCTATTGTGTGTTTCTTTAACTTTGGCAACAGGTCTGTGTTTCTGGGGCTGTGTTCACAACAGGGGACTGGAAAGATGGTAGAGAGTTGGGGTAGGATGGTGGGAAACAGGTAGGAGGTAGCCAGGTGCGCCAGGCGAGAAGCTGGGAGTGAGTGGAGCTATGGGCCCTGCGTGTACTTCTGGAATGTTCTTGGGAACATTGATAGAGGGGGACTTTTGTGGTGGTGTGGGAGGGAGCTGAGGTTATTATTATTTGGTTTTTAAAGGAAAAGTAGTCACCCGGGGCTGTAAAACTCAGCTCTCATGTGTTGTCACAGAGAACTCCCAGGTGACAGGAAGAAGGAGTCGTCAACTCTGCCTTGGGAGCCATTGCAGGAGAAGCGACATTTTGGTTCCCAGAATTTTTTGTGAGTTTTCTGGATGGAGCTGCCTGTTTGTATTTCACTGGACTATAGAGCCTCAGGACTGACTCAGTTTCCCAGCCTTTGAAGACTGTCAGCCCCAGGAGCCAGAATCAAGTTTGGAAGCAATAAGAGACAATTATAAAATATGGAGACCTCGTAGCCATGGAGTTCTTCTGTGCTAGGTATCGTGCTGTGGGTTATAACGTTTCTACACGGTTGGTGCTGCTGGCCTCCCGCACAGATGGCAAATGGAGGCTCCGGAGGGGTGAAGGCTGCCTGGTTGCTGGGCAAGGACTGTCTCACTCGGTTTAGGTCAGGTGGGTTGACCAGGATTAAACGTTCAGCGTCTGGAGAAGTGAACCCAGACCAGGAGGACTCTGGCTCCAAACTTGGGGCCAATTCATTCATGTGTGAGAACTGACCTCCAGCCCCAGGGCCCTCTGCTGAGATCCCCACCTTCTGTCTTCACCACTAACCAGTGGCCTGTCTGCCTCGGCTAAACCCTGATCAAGATCAAGGTGCGGGTGGGCTTCCTGCCTGCCGTCCAGGAACCTCACTGTACTCCTCTAAGGTCATTCTGCCTCCCAAGCTCTGGAGCCACAGGGGCGCTGTGCCAGGCACAGTGCAGGTAAATATTGCTGCGGTAGAGAAGGTGATCCACAGAGAGCTCTCCAGCTTCTGCATGGAAACAACAAATCACAGTCCTCAAGGGTGTTATAAATGAGATCCCTTTGATGGCTTTGTGAAATAGATCAGTTGGCAAATCACGCCTAAAGAAGCTGATCTGCACTTAGAATGCTTACTGCAATATTAATGGACCTACTTAAAAGATCTGCATAAAATAGGGATGACCAAAGTTCCAACGGTGGAGATGGAAAGTGATCACCATGGCCACAGTGTGTAACTTATTGAAGGCTATAAGCTCGTTAAGACACCTTGCAGAATGTATAAAGAGCCGAGGCTTCTGGCCCCAAGGATTGCAGGGCTCACTGAGACTGATGTCGTTGAGGATCGAAGTTCAAGTGTACTGGCAACCTGCAAGATCGTTACCAGAAATACTTTAGGCAGAAAGGCTAAAGACAGCTGTTGGCTTTGAGGCAATGTTTAAAGGAGATTAAGAATGATGAGCCAGGAAGAAAGGCAAAATGTTAACTTGGCATGAAAAGGAAACGTCTGTAGGTCTTGAATGCCTCAGAGACAAGGAGCTATATTAAATGTCAAATTAAAAGCCAAGTAATCAATGATAATAAATGCCAGCATCTTTAAAATGCAGCGGAAGTCTGCCATGGACTGGGTGAGGCATAGATCATTTCTCTTCTGCCGATCAAATTACTTTGATTATATCTTCTCTGGGGGCAGAAGCCTCCATATTTTGAAAGATTATGGATAGACGTTTAGGTGAACTTCCTGGCACTGATGCGGTTTTGGGGTAATGGTGGGGTTTGTGGGGTTTGAAGCTGATGGCCAAAAAAGAATTATTGAAGACTTCTTTCATGCAAAAAGGTGATTTTTATTAAAGCACAGTGACAGGACCTGTGGGCAGAAAGAGCTGCACTGAAAGTGTGTGTGTGTGTGTGTGTGTGTGTGTGTGTGTGTGTGTGTGTGAACATTTTATGGAGTCCGAGGAGATAAAGTCAAGACAGGGGTTCCAAAGAGTCTTTCACATGCTAAAGAGTTACTGGAGGGCTACCTACTATCAAGCTAAAGTTGTTTTTTCCCTCTAGCAAAGCATTAACATGAAGAGAATAAGGAGTTCTTTGACTTTGGGCCATTAATGGGACTGCTTTTTCTTATAAACTGGTAGAGACTCTTATTTGTTTTTTGTCCTTTCCTGTTTTGGGGTAGCTGGGAATGTACAAGGAATATCATAAAAGTCCCACCTGGAAGACAGTGCTGTTAGCCTGTACTTTGCCCTCAGCTTGCCCCACGCTCCCTCATCAGCCCGAGGTAAGAATTTTAGACGTGGGAGGGAGAATGTTTAACATACACATCTTCCTAGGGGAATACACAGAACTGAGCTAAGTCTGATGAATTACAAAATGCCCCTCCTGCCCTTCCTCACTTCCACACCATCTCCCTTTTAGAAGTTTTGAAAAATTAACTAGCACTTGGTCATGCATCATCTGATACGACACATCTCTAAATTATGTTGGAAAACCTCAGAATATATGGGTTGTGCTTACCATTACCCCTGAAATCCAGGTTTCCTTTTTTGAAAGCTGCAATTTTCCAACAAATGCATATTCCAAAGCACAGGCTGGATGGATCATGCCTGACCTCACTCCAGCTGAGCTCTCCAGTATGTGGGGGAAAAAAGGAAGAAGAAAAGCTCACTTAGTGCTCATTAGCTTAGGGAAAATGCCCATTGTGTTTTCTGGGTACTGGGTTTTATGCATCACCCAAATCCTGCCACGTTGAACTTTGTGCCTCCAAATGAGTCCGTGGAATTGGAATAGTGAACGTGGCAGGAAACTATGTCGGCAAGCAGTACCTGTGCTGTATTCTCCCCTTCGGTGTGCGCCCTGGCTCTGACATTTGGAGGGACAGTGCTGGGGCTCCTCCTAATAGTCCTGATGTAGCAATTAGTTACACACAGAGAGTTGGGACACTGAGGCTTTTCTTTCCAGGAAGCAGCTTTATTCGCGCCAGCGTGGGCTCAGAGAGCTAAGACCCGAAAGGCTGAGCCCCGAGCACAGCAGGGGCCGGGTTGCCTTCGGTACAACTTTTGCTCCTTTGTCTTCTGCATATGGCAACACACAGTCTGAATGGGCAGTCTGTGTCACAGAGTCGTGAGGAATGTCACACGTGCACATAGCCAGGTCGTCTTCCCTGGTCTTGAGGTTTTCACCACATTCCTTAAGGAGGGGCTCTATCACATTCCCCCCGTTGATGCTCGGACCCCCTACTTTGGGTCAGAGAGCATCATCTTGGTTTAGAGTTTTATATTTCCATAGCATCATCACATGTGTGGCCATTTTCCTTTCAACCATTACCTCCATGAGGCTGGAGACAGACCAATAACCAGGGGAGCTCGGCAAGGTAGGATTAAGCAAGCTCCCCAAATCAAGAGGATAATACCTATGAGGGCTTCGAATCCCCCGAGAGTTGAAAACCATCCTCTAAATAACTCCTCAGGGTCCCAACCTTTCCAAGCCTGGACTGGGACACGAGCAACCTTTCTCATTCGATCTGTGATCTCCTCTATGGCTTTTCCTTCATCACCTATCTGTAGGGAGCAGTTGCTCAGGTTAAATTTTCCACAAACTCCTCCCTCAGAAGCAAGCGAGTAATCTAAGGCCAAGCAGTTTTGATAGATGGCATTGTGCATTTTGGTTTGCTGCTTGGCTAGCAAGAGCTCTGGCAGTTTCATTGGTTGTAATTTCTACAACTGCTTGCAGTCTGCTTATGCGGTTGAGCATGTAAATGGGAGTGTGGTAGCCCCAGGACCCATCCTCTGCCCAGGGGGTAGGGCCGTAATATTGGACTATATGCTCCGGAGGCCATTCATCATCTTTCTAATTGCCACTTTGTAGGGAATGTCATTTCCTTTGAGTCTCCCTGTCCCCATACACTTGGACTCCCAAATGTGCCCCTCTGAAAAGTGGGATCAGGAAGAAAGATGGCCGTATAGTTTCTAGCATACGTGACCCTGGTCAGTCTGAGGGAAGTTCTGGATAGGCTGTCCTGCCACATATCCAGCATAGTCCACCTGGGGCCTGCCATTCGATGGCTGTGCCAACATTGCCCCAGGCCTCTTGGAGATGAGAGAAGTCAGACAAGGGATGGGGATCTGGCTCAAGGTGATCTGGGGACCCCCACCATTGATTTTCCCAGGCAGTTGAGTTATAAAACCTTTGGAATAGGCACGTTAAGCCTCCAACAGAGTTGGTGAACTTTCTTCCCCATTAGGCAAGGCAGTTTTTCCCAATAATTGCGGTTTTGAGGAGCCAAACTCCGGCAGTAGGACTGGGGTATTCTATTCCATTATAAGGTTCATGGGGATCTGATTCTCTAGGCTCCCATGGCCATTGATCCTTCGTGTTGGTTCTCCTCCATACGTAGCAAGAAGAGAGTTCAGAGTTTGGGCTGTAGTCTCTGCTAGAAACAAGTTCCTTGCTGTGACTGAAATGGGAAGGGGGGGGGGCTACTTCTTATTTCTTCATAGAAGGAGTGGAAGACTTGATGGGATGTGATTGGATGGGCAATATTGACTTTTGAAATACAGCACGGTCCCTGGGTCTCTGCCTTGCCTGTGGGTCTGGATGCCAGTTCGGCTGCCCCATTACCGTTTGGAATCTCCTGGGTTAATAATGGTAAAATTAACAGTTATAGACCTCTGACTGACAACCTGGTGTAGCAGACCCCTTCTGAAGGCGTGCTGTTGTGCCTTCTTTTTTCCAAGGGGCCCATGAAACACAGCTCCAGCTGGGGCATAAAAACTCAGGTGTATGGGCACAAAACCATTTGTCTCACACATGTATTTGTCATTGAGTTGGTATTTCCGTTCCCAGTCTAAGCCTCCGCATGGTATATCGAGTCCTTGGGCCCTCTATGACAAGTGCCTGCTTTTTTCATATGACACCTGCCTCTGGGCCAATACCTATAACTGCAGATACATCAAACAGCATTGACACGGGTCGTTTGGGGTTAGTAATCTGTGACCAAGGCCCCCCACTCTTGGTAGGATAGGATTTTTAACCAATCTTCACTGGGGGAGTAGTGTGGGCCAAGGCAAGAGTATTGACTCCCCCATTGGCAGATGGAATAGGTGGTCTTATTGTGTCTGCTGGTCCCCAGGACTTCTCCCTGGCATGAGAAGTGGGTATGGTCTAGTAAGGTCCAAGCGACTCCCTGGCCTGACCTGGTTATGCGAATACATGGGTCACATGATGAAGAATCTAGGTCTGCAGACGGGTCCAGATTAAAAGCAACCAATACCCAGTCAAGCATCCTAGCCACAAAGGGAAGGTGAGTGCTAACAGAAACCTCTGATCACACTTCCAGCTGGCCAGGGCGGCCTCTGCCAATCCCATAGTGAAAAGTAGAGCAAGAATCACAGTAACAGTGAGACACAAGGGGTGACAGTGCATCACAGTAAGGAAACAGATATAGAAAAAAAGGACAGTCTATTTGTTCCACCAGACTTCCGATTCCTCAAGCTTCTGCTGTGTGTAGATTAGTCAGTTTCCGGAGTGACTAAAGCAGGGCTGCAGTCGCCCAGAGCCTCTGAAGTCACAGCTTGCACGGCGTTGATGGATCAGGAATGCACTCCCGGTTTTGAGATGCCGGCTTCATTCTGCTGTGGTGAACCCAGGGACCCACCTCGGCCACCTTTACTGCAGTAGGGGTGAGCAAACGGACAGTGAGCAGGGCCCTCCAGGGGAGGTTTAGGGGTTGGGCCTTCCACTCCTTCACCCATACAGCATCTCCTAGTTTAAAGGGGTGAGCATCTGTGGTCAGACTAGCAGGTAATTGCTCCCTAACCCAGTGGTATATTCCAAGGGCCCGCATCTATTGCCTTAGGGTTAGATTGCCTATCTCATTTAGATCCCTTGATAATAGGGGGGAGGCGCCCATAAAGGATCTAATAAGGGGAGAGCCCCATCACACCTGGCCCCAGTGTAGGTGGGTTTCCTGACATAGTTTATTTAACTGTAGCTTCAGGGTTTGATTCATTCATTCCACCTTCCTGGAACTCTGGGGTCGGTGTGCTGTGTGTAACTTCCAGGTGATCTTTAACCCCTTTACCACCAGCCATACCACTTCAGCCACGAATGCTGGCCTGTTATCTGGTCCCATAGCGAGAGGGATCCCACATTGAGGAATGATTTCTTTTAGAAGTCAGTCTACTTCATGTGCCTTTTCTGTGTGAGTAGGGAAGCTTCCACCTGGCCTGAGAAAGGGCACACAGACACCAACAGATTTACAGTCTCGGGCCGGGGGAGCTCCGTGAAGTCCACCATCATATTTTCAAATGGGGCTCCCCTGACGCTCTGCACCCCAGGGGTGGCCTTGGGTCCCTGACGTGGGTTATTCTGGGCACACATTTCCCACTGCTAGCATACCTCTCGGGCTATGCTGGAGAGCCCAGGGATGTAGAAACATCGGCTAACGTGGTCTTCAGAGCTGTCCGGCCAGTGTGGGTCTCCTGATGGAACTGCTGGACAAAGGCTGGAGACTCAGGCATTGCCACTCGGCCGTCTTCAAATTTCCACCATCCGCTTGGGAGGTAGCTTCCATTTTCAGTCTTAAGCCAGGCACTCTCGTGTTGTGAGTAATTAGGGTCCCATTCTGCAGGTGGATTAGGGAACAGTGAGGAGGTTAAAGCCGCTGATTCCGCTGCTCCTATGGATGCTGCAAGCTTGGCCTCTTGGTCTGCTTTACATAAAGCAGTCGTGGTGTCTCCCTTTGATGTCCCCGACAATGCATGATGGCCACTCTCTTAGGGGCCTTGCTGAGAATTACCCAGCCGCAGGGGACACTCCGTTTTTTTCAGTGGCCCTCCTGATGACAGCACACTGGTTCTATCCTAACTTTGGTCCTGGGTGAGACGATCCTCTCCAATGTTCTCCTTTGTGGCCACGTCCCTGCGGGGCACACTTCCGGGAGCGTTCTGACCCTCTCCACCAAGGCAGCAGCTAACGAGTCTGCCTTTTTCTGCATCTTCCAGTGTTCTTCCTGCCGTGCCGCCTGGTCATGATTGACAAGTACATGCTACTTCTAGCAACTGATGGCGTTCACGCAGGTGAAACTCTCTAGCTTTTGCTGCTTGCACCAGACGTCCCCTTGGGCCTGACCTGCGAAAGCCGCGTTGACCAACCGCTGGTTAGCGGACGCCTCTGAATCGAAAGGGGTGTAGAGACAAAGTGCCTCTCATAGTCTCTCACAGAACTGGCTCGGGTTCTTGGTCCCGGGAGCACTTCTGATATTTTGCTCATATTTATGGCCTTCTCCCCCTGACCCCCCTTCCTTCATGCCATTTAGGATGGCTTCTTGATACCGTTCGGTCGTTGCGTGCTCTCCATCTACACTTGAGTCATTTGGGTCCCACTTGGGGTCCTCTCCAGGGAAGCGAGCCTGAGTGTAAGCCTGGGTGTCTAGTGTCCCAGCCGGGGCATTCTCCTCTGACCATTTTAGGGCCGCCTGGGTAATTCGGAGATGCTCCTCCGTGTTGAAGAGGGTCAGGAGAAGTTGGCAGCAGTCTGTCCAGGTAGATTTCTGGATTTGAATTATGGACTGCATTAGGTCAATCGTAGCCTGGGGCTTCTCCATATAGGAGGGAGTATGATGTTTCTAATTTAAGAGGTCCTAGTGGTAAAGGGTGGGTACGCAAAAACACGCTGGCGTCCTCGGATCTGGCCTTCCTGATCACAAGAGACAGGTCCCCTAGTTACCCTCAGTGGCATCTGTAGGGCTCTCTGGTGTTGCTGCAGGAAGGGACTGTCTCCACTGGCTTGATCTTCTAATCGCTTTCCGGAAGGGGTGAATGGGGTTAGGACCAGTGGTCGGAGTGAGCCAGTTACATCTGAGAGGCAGGTGGTAATGGGGGTGGTGAGGCCTCAGGATGAGGGGCGGGCTCTGGTGTGGTTTTGGCAGTCGGGGCGGCTGGAGGCACAGGCAGCAGTGAGGGCCGCAGTGGAGCATTAGGCAGTGGGGTCCTCTCAGGCTCTCCTGACACGATGGGTTTTTCAGTTTTTGGCCAGTGTTTGGAGGAAGCCGTGACACAAGCCATCATGACTCCACTTTCTCTTCATTTCTTTTTTTATAAATATTTTTATTTATTTCTAGGAGAGAGAGACAGACAGCGTGAGCAGGGGAGGGTCAGAGAGAGAGGGAGACAGACTCTGAAATAGGCTCCAGGCTCTGAGCTGGCAGTCAGCACAAAGCCCGACCCGGGACTCAAACCCACGAACTGCGAGATCATAACCTAAGCGAAAGACGGACACTCAACCGACTAAGCCACCCAGGCGCCCCTCCACTTTCTTTTCAATACAGACTCTTAGCCAACGCGGCAGAGTTAGGACCAGGTCCTGCCAACAGTCAATGTAAGGAAACTGGTCAGGGTTGCCTGGATCCCCCAGAATGACCCTGAACACTCCACCAACTAGTTCCTTATCAAGTGAGCCCGCAGAGGGCCAGCCCGCCCCAAATGATGGCCAGTCAATTTCACAGAACATCCGGGGCTTTCCAGGAGTTAATTTCACACCATAATCTCCTGAGTATCCCTTTTTGAAATTCCTCAACACACACTCTGGTATAGTCAGTTTACTCTGCTTTCCACCCATTTCCTACCCCTAACAGACAACTTTTGTCAACAAGAGAGGAAAAAGGGGAAAGGGAGGGACTGATTTGGAGAGGATGCACACTTGCTTTATCTGTTTCCGGCTGCTCACCTCTTGCAGATATTTCAGGCGCCTCCCAGCATTGGTGGGTTCAGTATCAAGCCCTGATCTGGATCAGACTCCCGAGGATGTCTGATGCCACCTGAAGCTGTATGAGGTCACCACAGAACTGCGGATTGGGACTCAACTCTCACTTCAGCCCATTGGTCAGGTCGGAACCTTTTGCTGTCTGTCTCACTCACACACAGTCGCACAGTGACTCTAACCTCTGCCCAGTGGCCAGCACTTTGCAGTTTTGTTCTTTACAGACTGGGGGCAACTCTGGGAGATGATCAGGCTCCCCTTCTGCCTCTTAGGGGCAGGTCTACTGAAACGAACCGGGGTTCTTACCAGTCTAATGGGCAGCACTCCCTGAGCTAGTTCCTGGACCTCACTGGGTCCTTTGTGCATCCGGGGCCCTCATCCTGGTTTGCCAGGAGAGCCTGGTCTCCTACAGAGCAAGCAGTCCAACGGTGCCAGTCAAGGACACCTCTCGTGTATCCTGCCAGGCATGTACCCTGGTGACAAGGGAGGTGAAACACTGTCTCCACCTCCTGGACAAGCCCCCATGTAATGTAGCGGTGAGTCACACACAGAGTTGGGACACCGAGGCCTTTCTTTCCAGGAAGCAGCTTTATTCATGCCAGCAGACACTCAGCAGGCTAAGATCTGAAAGACTGAGCCCCGGATGCATTGGGGGGTTGCCTCTGGTACCATTTTTGCTCTCTCCTCTCCCATATATGGTAATATACAGTCTGAAAGGGCGGTCCAGTTACCGAGTCGTGGGGAATGTTGTGCATGCACGCATAGCCAGGTGGTCTCCCCTTGTCTTGAGGTTCCACTACATTCCTTAGGGAGGGGCCCTACCCCCCCCCCCCCAAAGATGGTTCAGACACAATAGAAGACTCCTGCTGCTGGGAGGCTGACTGGCCTCCGGTCCGAAGTGATTGTCCTCCCTCCTCTCTGTCTCTTTTTCTACTCCATTCTTTCCCCTATTTCCTTCTTTTTCAGATATCACAGTTGGAAGGGCAGGTTGGACAGCTTTGGGAAGTTGTTGTGGCTTCGAGACTCCCCTTAATTGGCCTTGGCCCCCATGTGCTCACTTGATTTCCAAAGAGCATTGGAGCACAGTGACAGAGAACACTCATTGTGATCGTTGATTTTATGCGGCCCCTTGACTGGGCTAAGGGATGCCCAGATGAGCCAGTAAAACACTCTGGGTGTGCCTGTGAGGGTGTTTCCAGAAATATTAGCATTTGAACTGGTGAACTGAGTGAACCTGACTGCTTTCACCACTGTGGGTGGCCCATCGAATTTGTGGAGGGTCCAATCGGAACAAAAAGGTGGAGGAAGGGGGGATTCGCTTGAACCGACATCCCAATTTCCCCCTGCCCTTGGACACTGGTACTCATGGTTCACAGGCTTTTGGACTCTGAGTGACTCCACCAGCTCTCTGGGTTTTGGCAGATCATGGGACTTCAGTCTCATAGCTGCATGAGCTAATCCCTATAAATAAATCTCCTCTTATATATTCCTGCACAGATTCTCTTGGTTCTATTTCTCTATCAAGCCCTGACTCATATACCCTGCCGACACTGGATGGTTAATTGGCCTTTGGACCCGAGACCCAGCACAGATCTCCCTGGTAGGGTAAGTTTGACCTTGTAGAGGACCTTTGTCTCCTAAACCTGAACAGCTTCAAAGGAAAGCCACCCAACACTGCCACCAGCTCGGGGGGTGGGGTGGGGTGGGGGTGGGGCTACTCCTACATAGAAGGAAGTAGCAAGAGAGAGCCCTGTGTGGTCCCAGTGCCCAGGGCTGACAATGGCCTGGCTGCCATGTGAGCAGAGCACACTGGCCTTTAAGCTTAGAAGACAGAGGAGACAGGGCGCCTGGGTGGCTCAGTTGGTTAAGTGTCTTAACCAAGAGGTTAAGGCTCAGGTCATGATCTTGTGACTTCGTGGGTTTGAGCCCCACATTGGGCTCTGCACTGGCAGCTGCGAGCCTGCTTGGGATTCTCTTTCTCTCCTCTCTCTCTGCCCCTCTGCCACTCACCCTATCTCTGTCAATCTCTCTCTCTCTTAAAAAAGAGGAGACCTACTTAACCCTGCAGACAAGGATGGACAGGGATGGAGAGCCCTTGAGCTTATTTCTCTAAAGACTCCTTCTATATTATTTCTATCTTTTTGTACAACAGCTGCCCTTTTTTGAGGTGCTCTATTACCTCCCCCAAGCAGAATGATGGCCAGAGTTTGGATTTACCCAAATCTTAAAAAAAAAAAAAAAAAAAAAAAAAGAATACTGTGTATTTTAGATACTATTACTACATATAATTAGCTGTGGAAGTCAAAGTGTTTCTACCAGAGTAGGGAGTTTATAAAATATTAAATGCTAGGATCCATTTTTCCATCTGTACGTTAAAAACAATGTTGCTAGCCCCGTAATGTCGCTTTGAGACATTATCAGAAGATGAGATTGCTTGGTCAAGATTGTTCTAAATAGGCAAAGGCACACAGCTTAATTTTCTAAAAGCTGCAAATCAAATCTCTTTTATACAATCAATAATGAGGGCGTTGATCTGATTTCTTTGAATTTCCACTAATTTTGTGTTTGTGCAACTTTGGGGTGTGGGTTAATGGTTTGAAATGAGGCATTTTCCTCCCCGTTTCCTCCCCGCTTCCCCGTCCAGCCAGGCTGCGGGCTGTGGCCACCCGACCCTGAGACACAGGCCGGAGCAGGTCTTGCAAAGCCTGCAGAGAGAGGCCCCAACCCTTCAGCCCCTGCGTATAGGAATTTCCTATGTCTGCTGTGACAAGTGGCCACAACCTGAGTGGCTTAAAACAACATGCATTTAGGAGCTCATAGTTGTGTGGTTCAGAGGTCCCATGCGGGGCTCACTGGGCTAAGGTCAGGGGTCCGCTGGGCTGTCATCCTTTCTGAGGCTCCAGGGGGAACCCATTTTTCCTTGCCTTTCCTCGTCTGCAGGTTGCCTGCATTTCCCCTCCTCTGACTCTGAAGCCGGGTGGACTCAGAGGACTCTCCCCAGGAAAGCTCTCTGAGCCTCTCTCCTGCCTCTTCTTCCACTTTTAAGGATTCATGCATGCGATTAGATGGATCCCATCCCGATAATCCAGAATAACCACCCATCTCCAGGAGAGCTGGTCAGCAGCCCTCAGTGCACCTGACCCTTAAATCCCTTTGCCACGTGGCACCCCCAGGTTCCAAGGGCAGGCTGCGGGCATCTCTGGGAGGCATTATTTTGCCTGCCTCGCTGACCCAGGCCCGTGTGTCTGTGTCCTACTTGCTGCTCAGTCTAACTGTGCAGGCCTCAGATTCTTTGCTTTCCACACGTAGGTCCGCTTCTCTACCTGGAGCCCGAGTAGCTACAACCTGGTGAGGCAGGGCCAACTGGAATGACCCCCAGACTGCGGACTGGGGGTTTGGGGCCTTCATAGGGAAGATGGGGGGACCCGCAGATGGTGAGGTCCTGTTCGGTCTGGGAGGTGAGCCGAGGCCGTGGTGGAAGAAGCGGGGTGTCTGGGCCCATGCAAACCACCAGGGTGACCTGCAATGCCAGGAGCCCACTGCTGAGTCAGGAGGCCTTCGCTGTGCTGCCCTTGACTCAGCAATGCCAGGCTCCCCATCTGTTCTCGCAGATCCACACCGCGGTGGCTGAAAATCGTTGAGAAGGCCCAGTAAGCACTGGGGTTCTGACATGCAGCCGGACAGCAGGCTGACTCCAGAGAATCATTTCCTTAGCTCTGGAGGGCTAGGGGCCAGGTTCCCCCTTTCCCACTTAAGGGAACATCCATTCTTGGCTGAAATTGATGTTTGATTTTTCCTTTTAGGCTCTTACATTCCTGAAGGTGACAAATAGTCTTTCGGCAAATACTGAATCGCTCTGAAATACTGCTGACTGTGGCCTCATTTCCACCTCCTTGCACGTTGATGAGACTCCCTGCAGCAGAGATTGATCCGGCTTGTTTACAGTGGGGCGAAGCGATTGATTTTAATTAAATCCTCTTTTTTTTTAGAAATCAGAATGTGTCCATTTGGGGCCCCTCCCCCTTTCTCAGAACATTAATCAACTTGTTAAATAATTTCTTCTAATGTATGGGCCCCAATTAGCCTCTCTCTCTGGAGACCTGGAGAATTAAGTGAGACATACCGTTCATTTCCAATAACCTTGAGTCATTAATTTTGAATCCTCACACCCAGAGTTCAGGGAAGTTGTTCAATAAGACTTTAGTTCATTTTCCAGTTTTTTCGTTCTTCATTTCATGTGTCAATAATTGGCTTACCGTTAGTGGTAAAAATGTTTTAGACTAGAATCTCTTTGTTGAAAGGGGTCCTGCCCCTGGCTCATCTTGCCTCTCTACTGCTAGAATTCTCTCTCTGATGGTTTCTCTGTCAGGGAGCCTCAAACTTGACTGTGCTTGAGAACCACATGTAGAGCTTGTTAAAACAGATCCCTGATTCAGCTTTGGTTGGTGGAGGTAAGATGTGGGAATTCGCATTTCTTCATTATTTTTTTTTTTTAAATAAGAATTGTATATATTTGGGGTGCCTGGGTGGCTCAGTCAGTTAAGCGTCCGACTTCAGCTCAGGTCATGATCTCACGGCTTCTGGGTTCAAGCCCTGTGTTGGGCTCTGTATTGACAGCCAGCTCAGAGCCTGGAGCCTGCTTCAGATTCTGTATCTCCCTCTCTCTCTGACCCTCCCCTGCTCACGCTGTCTCTCTCTCTCTCTCAGAAATAAAAACATTAAAAAAAATCATTTTAGTTAGGGTTTTCCTTAAGTAGAAAGATGCTCATCTGTCAGAGGCTGCGCTGGCTCCGATAGGTCCAGGGGTCCCTGAAGGATGGACGGTGTTGGTGAAAGAGAATGAGACAGCCCCGAGATTCTTTCTGATCACCAGGCAGTCATCTCTGTCCTGTCGGTTTTTGTATCTTTATTGAAAGGTTCAGCAACAAGATGAAGTCATAGAGAGGAATTTCTTACAACGGGGGGCCTTTTGTGATATCAATTACAGAATTATTTCGACCAAGGAAATAACAGAATGCTCTTAGTGAAAAACAGCATAACATACAAGTTAAATTGTATATAGATAAGCTAGGAGTTATTCTGTCTGGCTCTCAAGAAGATAAATGTTTCTGAATTGGTTTATTTGTGGAAACTAACATGGGGGCCCTAAATGCGTCAGTCTTTGCACCTGGGTTTATGTTTTAGCTACTCTTACCTATCCTCATCCCAGCTGCCAGTGTAAGGGAGGGGGTTTGTGGAATGCAGGCCTTGAGGAAGGGACTGCCATGCTTCATCAATTAGCAAAGATATATGTAGTAGCTATGTTCTGCTCTTAACCCCAAAATAGGCTCTTTGTCTCGGGGCCAGGCTCAATTGTAACTCTTGAGTTCTTAACCCCCTCTATTATCTAAGCCTTGGGTCTGCAAGGCCCATAGGAAGAGCCTTTTGACAATCGCCCATAGAGCTTTCATCTAAAGTCTCTTTTGTAAAGGCAGGAATATGCTTTTCCTTATGAGGTATCTGTATTCAGAATAAGGGTCTGATATGGAAAATTGAGAGGCCTGGTCAATACCAGCAGGCTTATATCCAACATGAGCTAATGGTAGCAGAAGGAGATACCAGTTTTCATTTCTCATGGGAGGAGCTGCAAACATTGTCACTTCCTTGCCATGATTGCCATCCAGAGAGGCCGGTTCGGCTCCCGGCACTCATCTATATAAATTTACAGTCTGATTTACTTTTCCAAAATTGGGTAACAATATTTTTGGAACAAAATCTTTGTAAAACATGAGGCGAAGGTGTGCTGGGCAATCCGAGAGAGGAGGTGCACAATTAGGAATTTGTGATGTGGCTACGACTAAACACAACTCTTTCTCATGGAAATGAGAAGAGTTTGAGGGAAGAGGCAAAACCTGAAAAAAGGCCCCGGATGGCTCCCTGGAAAGTGCTTAGAAAATTTGCAGATGATCTGGGACCAGGACAAGGAAGGAACACAGGGAACAGTCAGGAAGGAGAAGTGTGTGGAGGGTGACGTCAGCTCCGCGCACTGCTGCAAGTTAGAGACCCTGCTGTAAATTAAGGCGCTGGTCTCTCGAATATGTAGCCCAGCTGTAGCTTTCTTTCCATATGTTCTTTTCATAGCCATCATTTTGTTATTTTTAAACACAATTCCAGATGATCAAAGCCGCCTCTACAAGGCTTCAAATAAAAGTCAGGAGAGCAGGGCTAAAGAGGAGAATCAGGCAGGATTCTTTAGTGCAAGTAATGACTTCCTCAACTCCTACTGGCTCACTTCCAAGTTTCTTTAGTTCTCTTTTGAATTATTTATTTATTTATTTATTTATTTATAGCAGTCCTGTGGAGAGCAGGAAGCTTCCTCTGGGCTCCAAATACAGAGTGGGTGTGATATAATTCCTATTAGAATGTTAAATGCTCACTGGACCCTTACTTCTTCTTCTTTTTTTTTTTTTTAATTTTTTAATGCTTTATTTATTTCTGAGAGAGAGAGAGAGACAGCATGAGCAGGGGAGGGTCAGAGAAGAGAGGGAGTCACAGACTGAAACAGGCCCCAGGCTTTGAGCTGGCTGTCAGCACAGAGCCTGACGCGGGGCTCGAACCCACGAACCGTGAGATCATGACCTGAGCTGAAGTCAGACACTTAACTGACTGAGCCACCCAGGCACCCCGCTGACCTCTTACTTCTTGACTCTCAAAGAATAAATGAGGATTGCTCCCATGTTCGGGGACTGAGTGGTTTTTGACTTGCAGCTGGATAGCAGAAGGGCTAGTATCTGTGCTTGATTCGTTCTACGACCCAGTAAGGCCTCCGATGCCCCACCTCCGTATTGCTAATTCCAACCACACTGGGGAGAAGCAGATTGGGAGGTCGCCCTTGCTTTACTTAAAAAGAACTAGAGAACTGGAATGGGATGCACCTGGGTGGCTCAGTCGGTTGGGTGTCTGACTTCAGCTCAGGTCATGAACTCATGGTTTGTGGGTTCGAGCCCCATATCGGGCTCTGTGCTGATGGCGCAGAGCCTGGAGCCTGCTTCAGATTCTGTGTCTCCCTCTCTCTCTGCCCCTCCCCACTCATGCTCTGTTTCTGTCTCAAGAATAAATAAACATAAAAAAAAAAAAAAGAACTGGAGCATTCCCAACATGAGCCCAGGAGCAGAGGCTTTAACCACTCTTGGAAAACAAGTGAAGCTTGAGTCTGATGTTCGCAGACTTATCTTCATTTCCTAAGGTTTATCTTGATTACATTCCTCCTCTTCCTTCAGCAGCAAGCTTCTGCTGTGCTTTGGGGCTTATTTCAAAGAGTGCTGTCTCTGAGAAGACTCAGCAGTTCACTCCAGCACAATTTAGCACTGTCGTCTGGGTCACCCTCAAATTTTCATACGTGCATCCAGGGAGGCGAGTGGCCTCATTGTTTTACGTTGTTTGCACTTTTGTGTTTACAGCTCGTAGCATAGCGCTGGGCCTGTCATATTTATTCAGTACATGTGACTGAATGTGTTCCTCCATCCATGTTCAAGCACATCTAACACAGATCTCAACACGCACCTTCAACTTGACTGAGGCAAGTGTCTAATGGCACAAACACTCAAACTGGAACTTTTCATCCAACTTTGTTTGGTCCTCTGTAGGAGGAATCCAGTTCTCCTATTTAAGGGTCAGTGTAAATAGGACAGAGGTGTCTGGGGTGAGACCCAGATGCAAATCCCAACTCTTCCCTTCCCCACGTGGGTTTGGACAAGCCTTTGCCCTGTCTATGGCTGCTGCTTCACCTGTGGATGGGGATAGAAAAAGCATCCATCATGAACCAAATGTGAGGATTAAATGAGATAGTGCATGTAATATGCTTGGTCTAGTGATTGGGATTTCCTAGCCTCTGTTAACAGTGGCTATCCTTAACCTGGGCAACATGGAGCTTAGATGCGTTTCCATCTTAAAATCTCTCCACAGAATTCTCACACACACACACACACACACACACACACACACACAGTTATTTTTTAATTTTTGGTAATGTATAGCTTGATCTATTTGCTTCTCTACTCTGATCACTTTAAACCATGTTGCTTTCAGCCCAGTCCTCAATATGGGTGTCAAGGAGCATAGGCCCCTTTGTTTTATTTATTCTGCAAAGTTTGCTCTAATCTTAAGAATACTTTCCCAGTAGTATCTTCCTGTGAAATGAATCTGCCTCCCTCATGTAGGAAGGGTTTGGGGCTATTGCTTCCCGCAGGGGACAATGCCCTCTTAGCTCTGACCTGCAGCACAGATGGACTTGCGATCTTAGCCATCTGGTGGCCTTGTGGGAAAATGGCAGAGGAATGGTGGGTCCCGGTGAATCTATCACGGAGACTGAAGAAAACATGACAGAATACAAACAGCCAGAGCACAGCAGGGACAGCATCCGCATTTTGCATCAAGGGTGTACCTTCCTGAGGAAGGGTTACTTTTTCATGTCCTGTTTTGCTACCTGTTCCTTTTTGTGTGAAAAAGCCTAGTGTCCAAGAAGCCAGGTTTAGAACGAGAATGAAAATCTATTTTCTTGAAGGCCACCCCACCCCCCTCACGTCTTCCATTTTACAGACAGCAAGACTGAAGCCTGGAGAAGTAAGGAAGTAGACCACCCGCTGAGTTAGTGGGACAAATAGGACCCAGCTCTCATGACACCCCTGGGCATCGTGTCTCCATGGAATTTAGGAGTCTTTGGCCAAAATTAAAAATATTTTGAGATTCTGCCATAGACCTGGCAGTCTATGAATACCAAAAATGAAAGGGGAAGCAAATTACGTTTAGATGACATTTCTCTTCCTTCACTAAACTCTTGTTCACTCAATCTTTCCATCTCTTAGATACTTCATCTGCCCTGGGTTCTGGTTTTGAATAGGGAAAATCCCATATCCCCTCTCTGGATGCTTTATCTCCCTTTGTAGACTCAACATGCTCAACAAGACTTAGTTTATGTCCATAGCCACTTACCCATATGGTGCTCTTAGCAAATATTAGGGAAAAGAGTGAAGGAATATGTGAATGTATGTTCCTCTTACCTTATTTTTACAACCACTCATCTGATTACTTTAACATCACTCTCCTATCCTCTACGGGCTGAATATAAATAATTTTATATCCTAATGCTTTTTTCTTAGGCTCTTTGGGGATTTGAAGCAAATTATGGTACCTCTGAGTTAGTGTGTGTAAATTTAGATTTTTATGGTTATAAATATTCTTTAAAATGTTCCCAAATTTCATAGATTCTATGCTTTTAATTTGTGAACGATTTAAGGTATCTGAATCCTGTTTGAAATTGAAGATATTAGAGCAAAGTGGTTAAGAGAAAGAGCATGGAAGTCAGACTAACTCTGGAGGCCTGCCCAGCCTCTTAATCTCTGTACAGGCTAGAAAGCTATGTAACCTCTTCCCACGTTTTAATTTCCTCATATGTAAGGTGGAGACGTAATAGGACTTATTCCATAGCATGATTGTGAGAATTAAATGAATTAAGGATGCAGAGTATTTGGCTAATACCTACCATATAGTAAACATGCAATAAATATTAGCTGTGATCATAACCGGACATGATAATTGCAGTTAAATTAACATGGATATCAAGGAAAAAGTGACGCTGAGTTGGAAACTTATTCCTGAAAAACTGTTCCTAGAGATTTCCAGCAACCTGAGAAATGATTTCCATCCTTGTAGCTTTATATCATGTCAACATAGGTGGAACTGTGCCTCCCAGAATCCCTTGCCATGTCTGATTCTGGATTGGGGTTGGCCACCGGAGGATTTTGCACAAGACTTAGTAGCAGAAGTGAAGTGGAAGCCATAGCCCTCTGAAGGTCAGTGTAGAGCGCAGCTGGTGGCCCCTTCCCTTGTTGCTAAGTTACTTTATTGGTGCAGGTTAGCTCACAGCTCCTCCGGCTTTCACTGGACCTTTTCCACCAACCCCTCTGGGTCTTGGGGCAGGTGCCTGTGTAACTCTGTGGCAAGGGACACCAGCTTCTGCCAGTTACCACATCACAGGGTTAATGTGGTGAGACAGACACATGTTCGAGTGTGTGTGTCGGTTCCAGTTTGTCACCGTGTGTTCTAGATGATCTTTGCAGTTCCCATTGTGTTCTTCTCTCTCCCTCTTCATGTCCAGTGTTTCTTCCTGACTTCCATCTGTCACCTTACAGTGACTTCAGACCCAACACAGATGCAAAGTCAGCAATCTTCCATAGACGTGTTTGTCTGCTCCCATAGTTTTATAGGTAACCACGCAGTTGCTTCCATAGAATATTTTAGCAAAAATAGGGAGTTTAGTGGGTTGGGTTGCTTATTTCTAAGTGTACCAGATAACTTGAGGGAAGTAGTTTGTTTTGTTGTTGTTTATTTGTTTGTTTGTTTTTATCACATATGTCTCCAGGAGCTACTGGGCAATGCTGCATACTTGACCACATACATGACCACAGGCCATGAAGTGACCTTGTGACCTAACCACTTATCATTAGTTGCCCACCCACCAAGCCATAACATAGCAACATCCTGTCATCCAGTGTAAGTAGTATATCTGAGATTAGGCTTTAACAAATAAAGTGTCAGTTGACACATGCTCATGGAATTTGCTGGTTTGACCATATCTGCATTGTCCTGAGACAGCTAACCTGGTAGACACTGAATTGCCTTTTTGAAGATCCATTTACAGTGCCAGTTGAGCATCAATACCTTGTAGCACTGGGATCATATGCTCTAAATCAGGAGCCAATATATAGTGCTGTTTTCCCTATAACCTTCTTGGGACTGGGAATCAAGGAGTAGATATCAGAGTGGTGGCTCCACTCATTATTATTCCTAGTGACCTAAAAGTGAATTTTACTCTCCATGTCTGAGGCTTTGGGTCTGCTTGTCTTGAGGTCTTAGTTCCCAAGGGATAATTCCTTCCCCCAGGAGACAGAGCTATGGCTCCGTTAAATGGGAAGTTGAGGCTGCCAGCCAGACACTTTGGGCTCCTCATCACAGTGAATTAAGAGGCAAAGAAGAGTTTCTGTGCTGGCCGGGCTGAGTGATCCTGACTATCAAGGGTTGCATCTATGCAGTAGAGGTAAGTATCTCCTGGTACCTCGTAGAACATGCATGTCCTGTGATTAAAGTCAGTGGAAAACCACAGTGATAAAATATAGCCGGGACTTCAATTGCCTACACATTTTAGAATCAAAGCCTTGGGTCACCTCGCCAGGCAAGGAATCATGACTAGCTGACATGCTTGCTGAAGGCAAAATGCATATGGAGTAAATAGTGAAGGAGGAAAGTTACACCAGCTATTACCACATGATCGCTTGCAGAAATAAGTTGCAGAAACTTTCAGAGCCACGAGCATTTCTTCTTTATGTTGATATGCCCATATTTGTGTATGTATTGTTTTCTACCCCCTTCTCCCACCATCATCTTACATAAGTTATGTTAATAGCAGTTAACTTTATATCTCAGTAGTTAAGTTACAGGACATCAAATGGAAGGTATGACTCAGAAGAGGTATAAAAATGACCTGAAGAGGGATAAAAAGACTCTGTATCCTCTTTGTGGGAGTGTGTTTCCAGTTGTTCAAGGAATAGTTGCATGAAGGGACCTGGAAACATGATTTTGCTGTTGTCTTTTTTTTTTTTTTTTTTTTTTTGCTATCGTCTTTATTTGGAAGTTAGGTATGGTTACAAGAGGTATATACGGACACTCAGTTGACAGGAAGTGATGCTGGTGGCTTTATATTCTGTCAGTTGACCTAAGCTAAAACTATCAGTGAGATTTCAAGGAATGAGATGAAATTATTACATGTTAAGCTGCTGTAGATAATTTTTGCAAGGAAATAGCATTAAATGAATAAAACTCAAAAAGGACATCACAAGTATTTTTCTGGAGTCTCCCAAACATTAGATCATGGGGAAAATCTTAGTTCTGATTAACAAGTACCCGGAAGATGAAATGAAACCTGGTGAGTTAAGTTTTGACAAAGAAATTGGCTTCACTAGATTGTGTATTGACCATAGGATTTTTTCAGGAGTCTTAAGAAACAGACAAAGCAAACCTGATTCCCCATGGTCAGAGCCTGAGCTGAAAATAGTTGAATATCCAGTGAGTGGAAGCAAAGTCAGGTTGTGGCTGCAAGTTGCAAGGTGAACGATGACCTTGAAGCAGGGCTCACATGAGAGAGGTGTGAATTAAACTTTCTTCCTTGGCTGACTGGGGCTTCTTGAGTATGTAAGGAAGAAGGTATTATCAGCAGCCCTACTGATCATCTGTTGATGAAAGTCAAAAGAAGGTGAAAGAATCTTTTCAGCAAATTGTGCTGGGAAAACTGGATTTCCTAATGCAAAAGAATGAAGTTGGGCCTTTGTCTTCTACCACATACAAAAATGAACTCAAAATGAATCAAAGACTTACATGTAAAGACATAAACCTTATATAAGAAAATATAAGGAAAATCATGATGACATGGTGCCTGGCAATGATTTTTTAGATATGACACAAAAAGCATAGACCAACAAAAGCAAAAATACACAAACGGGATGATATCCAGTTTAAAAACTCTTGTGTGTCAAAGGACACAGTCAACAGAGTTAAAAGGCAACCCCATGTCTAATAAAGGGTTAATATCCAGAGCGTATAAAGGACTCCTGCAAGTTGACAACAAAAAATCAAATAACCCAATTAAAATACGCATTTAAAATTGAATAGACATTTCTCCAAAGATTATATACAAATGGCTAATAAGCATATGAAAAGATGTTCAACATCACTAATCATCAGAGAAATGCAAATCAAAACCACAATGGGTTATCACTTCATACTCATTAGGATGGCTACTACAAAAACCCCCGCAGAAAATAACAGGGTTGGTAGGATGTGGAGAAAATTAGAGCCCTTGTTCACTGTTGGTGGGAATGTAAAATGGTGCAGACACTATGAAAACAGTATGAAGTTTCCTTAAAAAGTTAAAAATATCCAGCCATCTCATTTTGGGGTATATAGTCAAAAGAATCTAAAGCAGTGTTTGAAAGAGACTTTCGCACACCCATGCTCCCCATAGTGGTATACACAACAGTCAAGAGGTAGAAGCAACCTAAATATCCAGTGATACAAGGATGGATAAGCAATATGTGGTATAAACAGGCAATGGAATATTATTCAGCCTCTGAAAGGAAGGAAAGACTGTCACAGGCTACAAAATGGATGAATCTTGAAGACAGTATGCTGAGTGAAATAAAGCAATCACAGAAAACCAAATACTGTACAATTCTGTTGATAGGAAGTATCTAAAGTCAAATTTATAGAAACAGGAAGTAGCATGGTGTCAGTGGGGGAAATGGATACGAAGATGAAATATTTTTTGCTGTGTGTTTACATCAGTTCTTAAGAAAGCGAGAGATTGTGTTCACTGGACTTTTTTTTTCTTCCTTGCAGAATCTCCTGAAGAGAAAGCTTTACAAAATCTTCCTTCTGGGAAGCCTCAGAGAAACTTGATCAGAAATGCAGCAATTCGTATGCAAAACAACTTGCCCTGGGGCGCTTCACCTTCCTTCTTCAGCTGTTGCTCCTCTGGAAGGGCCTGTGTACCAGGTGCCATCTGCCAGCTCCCTTTGTCATCTGTGCCCTAATAAGACTTTCATCTCCTCAAAATCAACCAGAAGTAGGTGTCACTTCTTTGTACTGAGACTAGAAAAACATCTGGACCCCAAGTAGTTCCCAATGATCAAAGCCTCTCAAGACGTTTTGATCCATACAAGACACAGTGATTTCACTTTCTATCCAATTGAATAGACCCTGATAAGCATGAGTGTCAGTCTTCTGTAATCTAAATTTGAGAAATAGTGAGTTTAGGGGCATCCGGGTGGCTCAGGCACTTAAGCATGTGACTCTTGGTTTTGGCTCCGGTCGTGATCTCACAGTGGCTGAGGTCGAGCTCTGTGTCAAGCTCTGCACTGATAGCTTGGAGCCTTCTTGGTATTCTCTCTCCCCCTCTCTCTCTCTGCCCCCCACTTTCTCTCTCAAAAATACACATTTTTTTTTTTTAATGGTAAGCTTAGAAACAAAATGGAGTAGACTTTGTCTAACTGGTATCCTTACCCAGACATAATGTCTAGAAGCCAACGAATTGGATAGACTAACTGACCAGAAATGCCTCCTGCATTCTCTTTCACTTATTCAACAGACATGAGTAATACCAACTGTGTACAGGTACCATTCTGTTTTGCAAATACTAATTTCATTTGATTTTTACAATAACCCTATGAGTTCACTACAAATATGATCACATTTTACAGATGAGGAAATTGAAGTACAGGGAGGTTAAGAAACTTGGCCAAGGTCACACAACTACTAAATGGTGAATCTGAACTCCCAGCAGGAAGTCTAGTTCCAGAACCGTGTCTTACAGGTGAGAAATAATAGGAAATCTCAAGGAAGCAAATATCAAGGAACCAGGTATACTTTAAAAGTAAATTTCTGTTTTGGAATTCATTTATTTTCATTCATTCCCTTTACCAGCTATGGTATCAATAATAATGATTATTAAATTTTATTTTAGCTAATACTGACCGAAACCCTACTATGGTCCAAGAATTGTGCTAGAGTTTTTCCCATGCATTTGTTCCGTCCTATACTACAGCTGCTCAGTTACTTGTCTGTATCCCCCTATTCCAGATTGGAAAACTGAGGCTTAGAGAAAGATAATAAATATCCCCGAGTCACATGGAGGTGTATGAAGAGTCATGATTGGAGCCAGATCTGCCTGCTTTTGGGCCCCATGCCATGTATATAAACTCTGTAAGAAATCAAAGAGAAATGGGCAGTCCTGTACTTTCATATACAATGAATGCATTCTTGAAAAGTAGGGAAAAGTATTAGAGAGGGGCAATTGGCCCCTGCATGGACACCAACTAGAAAGGTGGCCCCATGAGAATAACAGCCTCTACGCCCCTGACCAGAGGGTTCTAGGCATGTAGAGGGTCTGGGGTCTCCCGTGAAACACTGCTCTACTGAGATGGGTGCCACCTGTGCCCATCACCTGGCTGAAGTAGTAGGCAGTGGCACCACCATTCATTCATTGCTTTGACATTTCTGGAGCACTTGCCATGTTCCAGGCAAGGGATCAGGCACTGGAGGTATGTTCTTCGTAAGTCTCTTTTGAGGATTACATGGGATAATGCAAGTGAAAGGCTTCCTATGGTGTTTGGCCCACCATAAGTGCTCCATAAATCTACTGATTAAAAGTACCAATCCTAATTTCATATTCTATATGTTCTAGAACCAAGCTGGATTGGAACTGCAGGACAGCCTTTCTATAGCTCCTTCAGAAGCAAGTGGTGTGATTGTCTCCGTATCATAGGGGAGGAGACTGAGGCACAAAGGGGTTAAGTAATTCACAGCTTAATGAAAGATATACCCTTATAGTGGGTCCATTCAGGGGTGTAGATACCTTTTTCTGTCAAGCCCGTCCAGCAGCTCATCTCCCTGCCAGCAGGGGAAGGAGAGGGGAGGGAAATGGAGATGAGCCACCATGAAGCTCTCAGCAGGACCTTGGACAGTTGCTGCTGCCCTTCTGGAGTACACCACTTCTGCCTTTCCTAGCCCAGGCTGTTGAGTTCTGCCTTTGATCCCGTCAGCTCCCTACTATCCTTCTAGAAACCTCTCTCCTTTTGTTTTTCAGTTAGCTGGAATCAGATTCTTTATTTGTACCATCAGTAATCTTGATATACCTCTGTTGCATTAGACATTTGGAGCATCAGCCCCAACATTTATTTTTGGAAAAGGCCATGGGGGTAACTCTACCCACAGCTAGGAAACCCTGCCCCAAATGATTGAGAAACTACTTCATGCATATTTAAAGATTTTTAATCACACTATGACATCTCTGCATAAATTGACTCCAACTAAGTCTTTCCAGAGAAAATATACCTGTCTTGCTTAGAAGTGCTCTGCATTAGGCATGGATATAGTTTCATTTATGTGACTCTGTCCTTCTTGGGAGGAAATGCCCTTTGAATCAATGGGATTTAGCTAACTGTGTTCTGTCTATCACCATTCAGAGTCCAATCACCACACAGCAAGACAGGCCTTAATGACACTTATTTAGAGATAGGAATCATTGGCTGTGGCAGGGACTGCTATAGCAAAGTAATTATTTGAGGTTAACAAAAACAAAACCAAAAAGAACCTAGGTTCTAGGAACTTACTGACTAATGCATACATGGGATATTGTTGCTAACTGGCTGTGTCACTTAGACATTGTGCAGATAGATTTCCATATCTAGCAAAATATAGCATCACTGGGTCGTGTGAGTGGTGTGGGAGAATTGCTTACTCTTCAATATCCATGGGAACCCCCCAACTGCTTTTCCTGGCATTTAGGTTTCTTGTTCTGGCCAATGGGTCATGAGTAGAAGTGACCAGTGTCACTTCTGCACTGGGGCATTTAAAAGACTGCATGTAATTCTCCAGCTCTTGCATCCCTTGCCTTAGCAACCTGGTAATGTTACATAAAAGGAAGGTCTGGATTGCCAAGTCATTATAGAAAAAGCAGTTACCAGTCCGTAGTAGATTTGCAACAGCACGTTTCAAACCTTTGATGAGTTAAATGTTAAGTCACTGAAACCTTGAGTTTATTTTTTTCCTCTTTTCTTTCCTTTCCTTTTCTTTTCTTTTCATCCTCCTTCTTCCTCCTTCTTCATACTACTGCCTTGTGTTATCCTAATATGGTAGGTAACTCAATTTTCTCCAAATCAAGGTTTCTAAACCTTGATGCTATTATTTTGGGCCAGATATTTCTTTGTTGTTGGGGGCTGTCCTGTGCATTGTAGGATATTTAGCAGCTTCCCTGGTCTCTACCCTCTAGATGCCAGTAGCATCCACCCTACCTTTACCTGATAGGACAACCACAAATATCTCTAGACATTGTCACATGTATCTTGGGGGGCAAAATTGCCTCTAGTTAAGAACCATTGCCCTAGATAATGAACCACCTTTATATTTATTGTATCAGTCCTGTCTTCTCCGTGCTGGGTAAGATACTAACATCACTATATCCTACTGCACGGCACAGTACAAAAACCCCAAGTCATTGTTCAAGACTGAGACCTTGGGCAACTTGCAGACATATTGTCAGGTTCCTTGGTTGTAAGCAACAAAAACTATGATTAACGTAAGGAAGGAAAAGCAGATCTGTTGGGAGCAGACTGGAAGAGTTATAGAAGAAAGGGGGATTTAGAAAACAAGGCCACCCCGAGAATCTCAGCAGCAGATATTGTGGGCTGTCCCTCAGTTCCATCAACCTTCTGCCTTAACTTCTCTGTGTGATTCAAAGTTGTGGGAGACAGAAAGTACAATTGGCTTTTTTTTTTTTTAAGTGACCCTCTCTTGGCTTAGGGAAGTAGTGGCAACATAGGAAGTAGCAGCAGTGTCCTGTGGTTGCCAGTCTCCTGGAAACCAAATGTGATGTGCTTAGAGGTTTTTCCCAAGGGAGAGGTAGACACCAGTATCAGAAGAAGGGAAAAGAAGCTGGATAAGCAGAAAAAGAGGTCTACATAGAGCCTGAGTTTCTGTATCCCTAGGATGGGGATGATAAAAATTGCCTTGTCTGCATCTCAGTATTTAAAGGATCACATGAGATGAATATGAAAGCAATAAATATCAGAGAAGAAGCTTGAGATGTCAGAAATGAATGTGACCTGGGGATTTATGTTAACATGATGCTGCCATACAATAATAAGGCAGGTCTCTGGGACATGCTAGAACTTTCTCATTCTGGTGCATGGGTATAGACAGAAGCTTTGGCATCAGGTAGAGTTTTATGAGATTTGAGGCTTCTTGGGACATCTCTGGGGGTAATGAGGAGTGTTAGAAACTTACATCTGTTTTTTCCCTTCTTTGTGGCCCAACACCAGACCGGCAAAGTAAGCTGTAGGGAAGACATCACGCAAAGCAATTCTTTTGTCCCTTCTGTTCAGAAAAAATGGGATCCCGCCCTATTCTGCATCTTTCTTCCTGTGGAACAATGTATACAGGTGATGTTAGAGTAAAATGAGAGATTTTTAGAAACATACAATCTAATTCCTTGGGGCAAAAAAAAAAAAAAAGGAAGGTAAACATGAACACAGATACCAATAGGAGAAAGTTAATTTATATCTAACCCCAAATCCTGAAAGCTACTAAAATCAAATGAATTCAGGAGGACAGGAGAAAGGGCTGGGTAGATTGTAGGATTGGAAGACCGTGGCCTCTGTGGGTTGATTTTGGGTCAGTGCAGAGCAGAGAACACTTACCTGAAATTTTTTGGTAGGATTTACAGGGAGTTGTATTATTTCTTGACAATGCTAACATTAAGTAGATGAAAATCCCCATTGTTGTCTCTGAGGTAGAAGAGGTGCAAATAAAGCTAGCATCAGCTTTCCCCCCAATCCTAAATAGATTGACATTCATTTGGAAGGACCATTCTGATCCAATTGCACTCTGTCACTCATCAGTAATACCATCAGCCCAATTGCACGTACATAAACCTTGTGAGCTCCAGGGAGGACGTGCTTTGTTAAAAATCCATTTAGCCACATAGGCAGACAGGAGACCATCACAGTATGTGCATGGAACAGTGGCAAACATCACACTATGGGCATTTGATCAATTTGTTGTCGAGCCAAAAACAGTTGTTAAAAGAAATCATGAATAAAAGACATTAGAGATTGGGCTCCACTGAGAACTGAGATGATTTCCCCAGCACTTTGATTCCTTAGACCTAGGTGGGAGGCTTCCTGAGGAAGAGAGAGTCCTGTCCAGTGAGAGATGAGAAAGCTAATATTATCTGTTTTATAGTCCATATCATTCATATCATACCTAGGTTACCAGGCTAATTTTGTCACCCACTGACTGAATACCTACTGAGGGCCAACTATAAGCTGAATACTAAGGATGCAAAAGTGGACAGAGTAGCTGTCCTCAAGGAGTTTATAGTCTTGTGGAGATCAACACTAATCCAACAAATGGTTATTTGAATGCAATATGATCATTGCGATGAGGGCTATGGAAGAACAGGCACATTTTGCTCTTCGAAAGTATAATGGAGGAATGGCTCATTGGCAGGTAAGGGACGACCTCCCCAAGGAAGAGAGAATTGTAGTCAAGTCCAAAATAAGTGTTGGAATGAACTAGAAGTAGAAATTTGGAAGTGGAGGTGGAGAGAGGGATCCATACATCTGGGTCTCAAGGAGTCATGTGTATGTTGAGGGATTGGGCTGAGAGGCTAGTAGTGTCAGGCCATGCAGAGCCCTGTTGGCCAAGTACAAGGCTTTGGTCTTTATCCCATTGAAGGGTGGTAAGCAGGAAATGACATAAGACTTGCCCTTTGAAAAGGTCATGGAGGGCCACAGCAGGCTGGAGGTATGTGGGAACCAGGTTTGGACTCTCTAGAACTTCAGGAACCTAGGCAGACAAAAGAGATGCCAGGGACAATAAGGCAGTCCCAGCCTAGGTGGGGCAGATGAGCACCAGGAAGGAGGAGGATGTAAGTGACTACTTCTGAGCCAGTGGCTGGTCTGGCCACAGACGTCTTAAATACACCTGCCCAGGAAGTAACCACAGGTGACATAGGAAAGTAACTTTCCCTGGTGGGAAGGGAGGTTTCAAAAGGAGTGGTTTTGTCAACCTCTCTATTCTGATCTTTGACTCAGAAACCATGGCCTGCCCCTCTTCTGCTTTTCCTCTGAGGGACTCTGTGTTCCGTTTACTGTGATTATTCGCATGATTAAATTTAAATAATTTTGCTGTCTTGTTTTCTATTTGTTTCAACTCCTCACTGTTCTTTTTCCTCTTGTCTACTTCTGGATCAGCTGAATTATTTTTTTTTTTTTTTTACTGTCTTCTTTGTCTTTAATTAAATTCTTTGTTTTGTTTTCTTGGTGGTTACTTTAAGGCTTATGGTATGCATTGTAATTTATTGTAGTCTATCTGTGTTAGAGTGGCATTGTGTCATATAAGAACTTGATAATAGTTTACTTCCATTTCTCTTGTCCTGGGAGTTGTGCTTTTTTATCATACATTTTAGTTTTACGTATGCTATAAACCCCATACTGCTTTATTGTTTTTGTTTTCACAATTATCTTTTTTTTTTTTAATGTTTTTTATTTATTTCTAGGAGAGAGAGAGAGAGACAGCGTGAGCAGGAGAGGGTCAGAGAGAGAGGGAGTCACAGATTGAAACAGGCTCCAGGCTCTGAGCTGGCAGTCAGCACAGAGCCCGACGAGGGGCACGAACACACAAACCGCGAGATCATGACCAAAGAGAAAGTCGGACACTTAACCGACTAAGCCACCCAGGCGCCCCTTCACAATTATCTTTTAAGGAAACTTAACAATGAGAAAAAAATCTCTTATTTACCCAGGAAGTTATTACTTCTGGTGCTCTTTATTCTTATATGTAGATCCATATTTTCGGCTGGTATATTTTTCCTTCTGCCTGAAGGACTTTCTGTAATATTTCCTATAATATGATTTTGCTGCTTATATATCCCTCCTACTTTACGTCTTATGACATATTTCACTTTTGCTTTTGAAAGTTATTTTTTGCTGGTTGACAAAGATGATTCAGTACTTTAAAGATGTTGTACTGTCTACCGAATGTATTATTTCCTACAAATAATCTGTAACCTTAAAGGGTCTTTGATCCTTTATATTTGACATGTCTTTTTTCCTCTGAATGCATTTAAGTATTTTGTCTTGAGTTATTATTGGCTCTGAGCAATTTGATTATGATGTATCTTGGTGTAGTTTTCTTCACATTGTGTGTGTGTGTGTCTGTGTGTGTGTTTATGTGTGTGTGTGTGTGTATGTGTGAGTGTACATGCCTGTGTTGGGTTTGTTGAGATTCTTGGATCTGTGTTCTGGTTTTCATCAAGTTTGGAAGTTTTTGGCCATTATTTCTTCAAATACTTTTTCCACCTTCCCTTCTTTCCTCTCTTTAGGAATCTCCAAGTGTGCATGTACTAGACTACTTGAACTTTTCTCATGGCTCATTGATGCTCTGCTAATTGCAGAGTAATTAGGACATCTCTCTGTGTGTCCTTTTAGAGAGTTCCTACAGTGATATCTTTAAGTTCACTGATATTTGTTTCACCATGTCTAATCTGCTATTAATCTCATCCAGTGTATTTCTCACCTCAGACATTGTAGCCTCTGGGTGTTTAATTTGGTACTTTTTATATCATCCATATCTCTATGTAACATTTGAACATATGAATTATCATTGTAACAAGTGTTTTAATGCCTTTGCTAGCTCCAACATTTATGTCAGTTGTGTGTCAACTTTAATTAATTTTTCTCCTCTTTAGGGGTTATATTTTTCTGCTTCTTTGCATGCCTGATAATATTTAAATGTACGCTAGACATTGCAAGTTGTATCTTGTTGAGTGTATGGGTTTTGTTATTTTTGTAAATTTTATTGAGTTTGTTCTATGACAAATTTAGTTTACTTGGAAGTGGTTTGACCCTTTGGGTCTTGCTTCTGATTTTTTTAGGTGGAACCAGAGCTGTACTCTATCCAGAATTAATTATTTCTCACTACTAACGTAAACCTTTCTGTGTACTCTACTTAAAAGTTTTACAATCTGACTTGGAGAGAAATATCCGTGTGAGCACCAGGCCCTATTACCTGGAGTCCTTTCAAGTAGCTCCCTAGGTTTAGGAAATTTCTATACTCACATGTGCTTACCAGCACTTAGCTGATTACATGAAGGGAAAGAAAGGTGTGCAAGTCCAGAGTTCTCTCTCTCTCTGTGCAGCTTTGCCTTCCCTGGTGCTCTGTCTTGTGAACTGTAGCTGTCTTGGTCTTTCTGGACACTCAGCTCTGTCTCTGCCGCTCAGGAACTTTGCCAAGCTCTAGCTGGTATCCCCAGCCTGTGCTGTGGCCTGGAGACTTTCTATAGTAAAGAGGAACAGTCACAGGGCTCAACCTATTTGCTTCCTGCTTCTCAGAGATCTGAGAATTGGTCTTCATTGGCTGATGGCCAGTGTTTGGGGAACCATTATTTCCCATATCTGTGTATTTTTTTGGTCAGCTTGGATGGGAGGGTAAATTCTCCCGTTATTCTGTCTAGACCAAAAGTGTAATAAGTTCCTTGCTGCAAACCTTCAATGCCATTCTATAGGTGATGCAGAAACGTCAAACTTGGAGAATGATGCTCAGTCCTGGGTGCCCAGAAAGTAATTTTAGTAGTGTTTGGAGGAGGGACTAGGGAAGAAAGTCAGAGGTGCGTGGGCTTTGCAGAGTCCTCACAACAGGCAGTGAAGACTCAGAGGAGATATGAATTTGAGAAACCCTAAAATCCTCTATGGGAAGTATCTATCCTAAAATAAAATGCAAAGGTCCAAGTCTGCATAATAGTAACATCACGAGAAGTATTATATTAAGACTCTGCAGCCATTCTATGTGCCCTGACAAGCCATACTGAAGGCTGGACTATGGCAGAAATAGTGTTTTCCACAGTGAGTCCCAAACACGAGGTACTTTAATACTAAGAACTGGAGAGAGGGACTCCTCAGAAGCGTCCCCGACGGCCCTGCCCATTCCGACGGCTGGAGAATCTGTGGACTTACGTAACCTCAAAGTGTTCCCCAGTGGCTGTTCTTGTTTGGACAACATTTTAGACTATTTTCCATGAGAAATCATGATGTTTTATTCATGTGCATTTGTAAATGTTGTGAAGAGCAGAGAATACTTTAGGGTTTTAGAAGGCAACTCTCCACATGTGCTTATCACAAGGCCTTTGAGTTTTCAAGTCACATTGGAATGATAATATTTTTCTTCCAAACCACGGTCTAAATCCAGCTGGGATCTTTATATTTGAACATTGTGTTGCCCCAAGTTACTAGGGTCCTTAATGCTAAAATAATATATCTAAGGTAATAAAATGGAGAATAAAAGCACGAGCCATAGTCGAATAAAATCAGTCTTGAGAAAATGTGCTCTTCCCACTTCAAGACTTACATGGAATGTCTTTAAACTTGGAGGAGGAAAGGCTTGTCCAAGAAACAAGGATGCAGAGAATGTTGAGATTAGTGTTGAAGAATGACCGTTAGCTACATCTCGGCATTCATTGCTCTGGGGGAGCTGTTCTAGTCCTAAAGATGATCTCCCTGTGATCAGGGATGGGGACATCAGAGAACAGTGGTGGGTGCCAGCAGCCTGTGGCTGTGTACTGGCTTCCAATCACTGGAGGTGCCTGGGGCCAAAGCCATGCTTTTACCTGGAATTCCAGTAGGCTTTCAGAAATACTTGCAGACCATCCTTTCTACTGATAACTCCGTAAGGGGACTGCAGGAAATGTAAACACTCTTAGACACAAACCCTTTACAAAGGGAATTTCGACCACCGACAAAAACAGTTAACCTTGCCAGGAGCTTAAATTCAGGAAAGATGATCTGCTAATTTCTCAAACATTTAAACACAGTATAGGCACTGAATAGCTGTCTTCATTATGAAGAGGGAAAGGGGTGACTATGGTGCCAGGAGAAAGGGGGAAGAATGATAGAGAACATTGTGGAATAGAAAATCCCAAATCTTCCTTTAGTGTGGTTACTGATAATATAGGTTCGACACCATAAGACATTGAACATGTTAGCTATTTTAGTAAGATTGTAGCAAAACTCTTACCCCCTGTGTGGCGTTTTTGAGGCTGGTTTGGGGAACTGCATCCCCTTCCTTTAATTGGAACGCTCTTGACTTCCTTTGCCATCCTTGCTGATGCCCTCGGAAGCATCATGTTTGAAGGATGGCATGATGGTGGTAGTTAGTTCCCAGTGAAGGTTACAAAGCCGGTGGCATCTATAAGTCCAGTTGCTGGCCGAATACGGTTGAGTAAAAGGAGAATGCCACCAGGGGAGTATAAACTGTGGAATCAGAACCTGTTTTTGTAATTTTGTTAAATACCCGAATGAAGCCTGTTTCATACCAGATGGAGGATTTTAAGGATTGATGATTTTTTAAAAACAGCTTTATAATTGCAGACACTTATTTTTGATACAAATATGCTTTCTATCACGTGGATTAAAACTATCATTCAATTGCTTTCCAGTCCTCCTGTCAAGATGACAAATGACCCGTATCAGAAAAGTACCAGCTGGCAGGACTGTCAGCTTATAATTTCACCACTACGGAAAGGGTGGTGGCAGCGGCTGCCACCGCCGGGTCTTTGTCCCTCCAGGAATTGGATTTCTCTGTGGAAAATTATCCCCTAACATCCAATGCACATGGGCAGTTGGAACAGGCAGCAATCCTCTTACAGAACTGGTAAAGTTTAATAGAAATTGGTTGCGCTTCCGGTGGTCGGCTGATCTTCGCAAGTTATGTTAGCTGAGAAGAAAATGGAAATCTGCAATTTCTGAGAAGGTGGAATTTAAATCATCCTATGAATGCGGGACTGGCTGACCCTATTACTGAGCAAAGTGGTGAGATTGTTTACAATTGGTCTCAGTTTTGAGTCTGGGCAAGGATGCTGTGGCTGTGGGCTAGGTTTCCGGTATTTGAGGAGAAGAGAACCCTGTTGGGTACCACCTACACGGTTGTGTGTTACAGGATGAAAGACAGATTCGTTCTCTCTACAGGCCCATTGGAGACCATGAGCTTTGCCGTGTCTCCCAGGAATGCTCCTTTTCTTGGTTGGCTGAGCATTCTCTTTGGAAGTCTCTTGGGGTTCACCCCTACCCATGATCTGTAATTGTCACGAATGAGAAAGGTGAATCCTTTTCTCTCTCACGTATGAGTATGTGCACACACCCATACCCATTGGAAGCATGTTCTTACTGCCTCGTATGACAGCACAGGGAAGAGTCAGAGAACTTGGAAGATGTCCTAGAAGGCAGTTAGTACCAGGGATAGCTAACTTTTTCTGGAAAAAAAAAAAAAAAAAAAAAGCCAGATAGTAAAGAAGTGGTGTGGCTGTGTTCCAATAAAACTTTATTTGTAGAAACAGGTGGCTGCCGGAATTGGCCCACGGGCCTTAGTTTTCTAATCCCTGGCTAGCCCTAGGCCCCAAATAAGGAAATTGAAAGTCGGAACGATCAACCCGGTCACATTGCTAGTAACAAGGCCGGATTTCAGACCCCTGGGGCCCAATCAATTCCATTCCCACTGTCTTATACAACACTTTTTGTTCTTAAATCCAACCCTCCTCCCTCTGGAAAGCTAGACAGGTGCAAGGGCCAGAAGGGCAACTCTATAATCCCCCCTTCCTGGTGTGTGGGAGCTAATGCTCTAATATACACCTTGTACTTCCTTATTTAGGCCAACCTTAGAAACCCCACAGTTAATTGTGAAGACAGTGTGGCAAATTCCTGCAGAGGGATAATTCTACCTTCTCATGGAACTAGCAATATTCAGGGCGTTTTTCTGAGCCTTCTTGCTCTCTTCTTATCTAATATGCCCCCAAACCACCCTCAGAACCTCATCACTCAGTTGTTTATTCTTTTTAGGTAGTCAGACTTGTTTATCTCTACACCTTTACTCTTTTTTTTCCTTCTTCCACATTCTTATTTAAATTCTTGTGAGTTAACATACAGCACAATATTGGTTTCAAGAGTAGAATTCAGTGATTCATTAATTACATACAACACCCAGTGCTCATCACAAGTGCCCTCCTTAATACCCTTCATCCATCTAGCCCATCCCCCACCCACCTCTGTCCATCACCCCTCAGTTTGTTCTCTATCTTTAAGAGTCTCTCATGGTTTGTTTTCCTCTCTCTTCACCCTCTCCACCACCATATGTCATCTCTTTTGTTTCTTAAATTCCACATATGAGTGAAATCATGTGGTATTTGTCTTTATCTTACTGACTTATTTCGGTTAACATAATACACTCCAGCTCCATCCCATCCATGTCATTGCAAATGGCGAGATTGTATTCTTTTTGATGGCTGAATAATATTCCATTGTGTGTGTGTGTGTGTGTGTGTGTGTGTGTGTGTGTGTGTGTGTGTGTACCTATGTAACATCTTTATCCATTCATCAGTTAATAGACTTTTGGACTTTCTATAGCTTTACTATTGTTTTTTTTTAATTTTTTAAAAATGTTTTTATTTCTGAGAGAGAGAGAGAGAGACAGACAGACAGGCAGACAGTGTGATCAGGGGAGGGTCAGAGAGAGAGGGAGATACAGAATCCAAAGCAGGCTCCAGGCTCTGAGCTAGCTGTCAGCACAGAGCCCGATGCAGGGCTCAAACTCATGAACCATGAGATCATGACCTGAGCCGAAGTTGGGCATTTAACCGACTGAGCCACCCAGGCGCTCCTAAGGCTTGGCTATTGTTGATGCTGCTGCTATAAACATTGGGGTGCATGTACTCCTTTAAATCTGTATTTTTGTATCCTTTGGATAAATACCCAGAAGTGCAATTGCTTGATCGCTCTACACCTTTACTCTTTATTTAGCTTGACTGGAGCTTCAGTTATTTTACTCTTGTCTCATAAATCACACTCCCCTGATTTTGAATCACTAGCCTAACTTTGTACTGTCTATTCTCTGGTTCACGTTTATTCCAGAAGTAGAAACTGAACTGTAAACATCTGAAGGAAAATATACAGAAGTCCAAATCTTCTTTCTACATACTGGAATGTTGTCTCATGAAAGACTGAAAAACATTTTATTCATTTAAGAATTTGCAGATAAAATGAATGCCAGGATTTATGTGGCCCATTTGATGTCTCTTTTGGCATGAGCTAAAGAAGATCGAAATGTCATTAAAACTAATTCTGCGAATTTGTTTAGGGATCATTTGGTCATAAAGAACAGACACTTATCCAAGAGAACTTTTAAGCAAAGATCAAAATGAAGTTTACTGGAAGAAAATGGTACAAACCACAGAAGACCAGCTGGGTGTCTACAAGGACCCAAACTACTAGGACCTGGCATGTAGGGTTCAAGGTCACCTTCTGCATCTTTTTGGGGCTCTAGCTCTTGTCTCCTCATATCTCTGCAAAGAAACTAGAAGCAGCTAGGTCTTCAGCTCACGTCTCCAACTCTGAGCCCCATCCTCTGTGCTCTTTACTAGTGTTCACTGTACCCACAGGGCATCTCCAAATAGCTCAAGAATATCCAAACCAATGAAGATGCAGACCACCTGGAGAACCCCTTCATCACTTCCCTTAGCTTCGTATGTCAGGTTCTGTGTAAGAGAGCCATTTGACAAAGGGGCTCTACTATCTATTTTGTGCTCCCATGGAATCAGTACTGGGAAAAAGTGATCAAAACAAAAAACAAAACATCAAGAATTATAGTGTATAGGGCATTTTTTGGATAGTTATACTTTAGTGGCAAACGAGGAAATCGTCTTGCTTACATTTAGTTTCTTAGGACAAGAGTCCATTAGTTTTCTAGGTCTCTAAATGTGGGAAAAAACATGACTAAGAAGGGGCCAGTAAACTACAGCCTTCGGGCTAAATCCAATAGCTGTCTGCCAATAAAACTTTATTGGCAGACAGCTATGACCATTCACTTACATGTTGTCTATGTCTACTTTTGGGGGACAATGGCAAAGGTGAATATTGTGACAAAGGCTATCTGGCTCACAAAGTCAAAGATATTTACTACCTGACCCTTTACAGAAAGCTCTTTGATCTCTGGACTAAAGAGATAAAACAAGAACCGTTTTTACTTCAGTATATCACAGAACAATATCTCAGATGGCTCCAAAGCCAAAAGACTAATGGTGCAAATCTACAGGGAGGAAGCCATGGATCCAACATCTCAACTTCATGGTGGAATCTGGCCATGGACTTGTTTCAGGAGTATTAGCAAACCAGGGTCTGCCCAGGTGAGGTGCCAGATCAAATGTTTTCAAGTACAGGCTGCGGTTCACATGGTTTGACAGGAAATAAATAAGTGCCAGGGGAGTGTGAGTTACAACCAGATTCTGGGTCTATGTTACTGGAACATCACAAACTGTGGATTGAACAGTATCCTCTCATGCCTTGTGTGAACTCTTGATTGTTCTAAGGTAAAATCTGACAAAAGGTGAAAAGAAAATATGTACTTGACAAGTAATGAGAGTACAACTTTTAGGTGGCAAAATGGATGATTTGGACAAGAATTTTTATATTTTTATTTTGCGTATTAAGGAACAAAACTTGCTTGAGGCTGGCAGGGAAAAGCTGTGTTGGTTTCCATGACAAAGTATAGCCACTACTGTTCTTCTCTGTTGTCTTTTGGAGATGCTGTCAGAGCAAGTGGAATATCCAATAGCATCTCTAAGGGAAAATACAGCCTGAGTCACCTGTTCCTTCTGGTACCTGGTTAGCACCCCCAGTCTCTTACCTAAGGGGAAGCTTTTGCCTTATCTAATTTACATCTCTGTCTTCATTTTAATCTGACAGACTTCCTATCTTATTACGCATTTTTCCAAATGTTTCTTTATCATGTGGTTTACCTTTTTAACTGTGTTCTAGTTTTTAATATTTGAATACATTAGCTCTTTATGTCCACAATATCAATGATAATGATATTAGTTATAACCAGGTATTCGTCTATCAAACACCTTTTTATGGGCCAAGCATTTGAAATACTTTATCTCATTTGATGCTCCTATCGGCCTTTGGGAAGTGAATTATAATTTTTATTTTACAAATGATAATGAGGCTTAGGGAGATAAAATAATTAAAATATGCATGCATTCAACAAATATATACGTATTGCCTACATGTGTCTGGTAGAGGGGCTGGGTCTACAGCAGTGAGCAAATAATCAGGAAGTGCGAACGTGTACTGGAGTAGAGAAGGCAGATAAAAAAAGAAACAAAACAAGCACATAATTCCAAAGTAGGCTGATGGGTCAGTAGGAGAGAACAGGGTAAGGGACAGCAAGAGGTCACAATTAGCATGTGGCTGCCTGGTTCCCATGTTTGTCCAAACTCAAGCCTATCTCTGAGATCTCTATTCCTGCCTATCCCTCCTCCCTCAGTGGAACATTCTAGCCTAGAGTTTGATGGGATTATGAGATCCCCCTGCTTCTGCCTACTTAGTTTACAAGCTAAATTTCCTCCATTATCTGTTTTTGTCTCTTTCTTCTTTGGGTATGAAGACCCTACAATCTTTCCCAACAGACTTTTCTACTATTTTTTTCTTCCTCATTTTTAAACAGATGAGCAACTTCCTTCCTTCTGTTTCCATTATTTTATTTGTACCAGGGAGTGTAAGGTATTTAATTCAGTCCAGCAACAATTCAAGATGCCTGGGACTTCGCAGAGTGCTCTCCACCAATACTTACTGAATAAGTGAATGGACTACACTTAAAAGAAAACAAATTCAAACCAGACAGGATCCCTGTCCTCAAGGAGTTGACCACCAGCTGAGCAGACGGAACCAGAAACACCTCCTTATAGTCTAAGGCAGGAAGAAGCAGGCATTGATGAGGTTCATAGAGGGTGGCTCCCCAAAGCTTCAGCTCTGCAAAAGTCAAGAGATGGGGTTTGTTTTACGATTCCATTAAGAGCTCCCTTCAATGGTCATGGATTTGTAGCTTGGCCGTGAATTGTGTCTAATGATCTTTTGACTCAAAAGGAAGATATTTTCTTTTTTCAAAACTCAGATAAGGCTCTGCAAGTCATTGTCCAGGATGGATTTCACAGCACTGTTCCCAGTGGCACCCATCTGTTAGGGTGACATTGCTGGCGATAGTGAACAGAGAGGTGATGAAAGGGAAAGGGAGTGTGTACATGTGAGACTTACTCAGCTATGGGCAATCGCTTTGGTTACAGGGTCAGTATCCCCAGTGGCAGGGATTTCCGTTTGCATGATCAGCGCCCCCAAGGAAGGGGATGGATGGCTGTAGCTGAGCATGTAATTTACGGCCTGGCCCACTCCGTCGTGGGAGTATGTGTTCCCTTTACCCCAGCCCCGCAGAGCTCTGCCATTCTCGGGCTGGGAGCTCTTCTCTCGCACAAGCTTGTATCGCTTTCCCAGGGGTCTTGGAACAGATGGCTCCAAACTAGGTGGCTTGGAACAGCGGACATTTATTCTCACAAGTCGGAAATTAAGCGTCAGCGGGTCCCCGTTCCTCTAGAGGCACTGTGGACGACCCATTGTCGCCTCTTCCAGGTTTTCCAGGGGTTGCTGGGAGCCCTTGGCCGTCCCTTGTCTTCCAGCTACTCAGCTCCAGCCTCCTTCCCTGCGCGCCTCTGTGTCTACACATCTGTCGCTTGGTGAGGACACCAGTCATTGACCGAAGGGCCCAACCTCATCCGGTATGACCTCATCACGGTTGCATCTGCAGAGACTCTGTTTGCAAAAGCGATCACAGTCACAGGTATTGTGGGTTGGCACTTGGACATGTAAACCCACGAGCCCCTTAGTCCTCTGACATAGACGTGGAATCTGAATGCTTCTCATCATTTCCAGGGTGACCACCGGGGTCCCCACCACTGTCTTCTCTCTCCCCAGTGAACGGCAAGCTTCCTGAGGGCTTCCATGGTTACTCTCCCACCCCCCATGGTCCACTCTCTGCCCCACAGCCCTGGGCAAGCGATCTCTGAAATACAGATCACAGTGTTCCTTCCAGGCACTGAAGAAACCGGAGCAAGACCAGCACCCCACCCCGACCCCAGTAGCACTTCAGTGGCTCCCTGCTGATGCTGGAGAGGAACCAGGTCCATACGTGGCCTCCTGTTGTTCACTATTGCTGCCTTCTGCTGCTCAGATGCCCCGAACTGCCTCCTGCCTCTGGTCGTGGCACCTGCCGTGGCCTCTGCAAGTCAGGCTCCATGTTCTGGGTCTCATCTCATATGGCACCTCCAGGAGAGATCTAGCACACTCGTCTTGCCCCTGATTCCCCACTGGCTCCTCTCATGCTTCCAACCCTTGTGTTTCCTCACAGCGGTTAGAATGGCTGCATCATCTTATTGATTTAATTAGATGTTATCTCTGTTTCCCACTAAACTGCCGATCCCATCAACAGTTGAGAAGAAGCCTGATCTCTCTGTCCCTTCTTGTCCCTGGTGCCTGGACAGCATCTAGCAAAGGCAGGTGCTGGAGATTATCTGCTGAGTAACTGAACAGAAGAATCAACTGTGGCTTTATTCACAAAAGAGCCTTTCAAGTACCTGGTGATGTTTGGTTTTCTGATTTCCTAGATGGGAAGATGAAAAGAAGGCAATGAAGGAGGAGGGGGTGCTGTGAGAGGGGAGCAGTGGACCCTGTTGGTGAGGGAGGAGTCCAGGAATGGTCAGAAAGCACTGCCAGAGGGGCACCTGGGTGGCTCATTCAGTTAAGTGTCCGATTTCAGCTCAGGTCATGATCTCCAGGTTCTTGAGTTTGAGCTCCGCATTGGGCTCTGTGCTGACAGCTCAGAGCTTGGAGCTTGCTTGGGATTCTGTGTGTGTGTCTCTCTCTGCCCCTCCTCTGCTTGTACTCTGTCTCTCTGTCTCTCTCTCTCAAAAAGGAAATAAAACATTTTTTTTTAAAGCGCTACCAGCGCTCACACATGTAGCTGATGGGGGAACGTGTTGTGGGGGAAAACGTACCTGACCTCCCAACAACCCATGGATACGTGTGCACAGTGAAGCTGCGGGAGCAGTCAGGTTGCAGTCTGCTGCTCCTGTCCCCAACTCGTTCCTGCAGTGACGCCCTCTGATGGTTGGTTGGTCCCATGTCTTCCTGGTTCCCCTTGAATTGCTCTGGAGGTTCACCAGCCTCCGTGCTCGGGGGCTTTGTCTCCTCACTGCCCAGATCACCCGTCCCCGAGGGGCTCCCTGTCCTGGGTCCCTTGTGGAGCTGCAGGGAAAGACCCTTCCTCTGGCTCTACTGATCACGACAGACATGCCCATGGCTCCTTCTCTGTGCCAGGCACTTGATAAACTCGCCACGTTTCACCAAGTCACAGCCCCTTTGCTCACTCTCCACATTTTAACATCCTGCAATCCATGCTATGGTGGAGCCAGTGAAATCCACCCTTCAGTCCTTCCAGAAGCCCTGCTAGGAGGGCACGATCACTGTCACATTTAGGGAAGGGACACAGGGAGTGTATGTAACTTCTGGTATTTGGTGGTGGAGCAGCGATTGGGCCAGAGCCCAGAGCCCAAACTCTTCAGGGTTATACTTTCTGCCACATCTGGGCACCAGGCCACACCATTATCTGCTCCTCCTTCCTGTCCAACGTTGTGAGGCAGAGACCTGTGAGTAAATGCCTGAAAACAAGCTCTTTCATTCTTTATAGTCCAACGAAAGACCACCTTGAATATCAACTTGTGCAGATAGTTGGAATGGCCACTAGGTCACCTGTTCCACAAATGCTCTGGCTCTGAACCCCAATTTAGCCCTTCCTAGAGACCTTGCCTATAAGCTAAGCACTTTTAGGAGCAAGAAAAGGGTCCCTTGACTGCAGTGACTTCATAAGAGGATATTCATTTCCTCCCCTATCAAGAAATCCAGGATCCTATCCAAGCTTAATCAGTGGCTTAGTGATTTTTCCAAGTTCTCAGGTATCTACCATCCTCAGGGTGCCATTCTGCTTCCCTCCTTGGGGATCGTGACTATGTACAGAAGAGAAGAGAGTCTTTATTTCCTTCTTGTCTCTTTTTATTTGGATCCCAGACAATAAGTCCCCAAACCCCCACCTTTTCCTCATTCCTAATGTGCCCCAGAATGTTCCATCAGCCAAGTTTGGGTCACATGTTTCAACTGTAGCTGCAAGGCAGTCTGGGAAAGCTAGTGTCTGGCTGTATCAGCCTGGAGAGTGACTTGTGATAAGCTAGCATGGTTTTGTACAATCATGGATATTCAATAATGCTGAAATTGATTTCTCAAAAGCATTTAATTGAGCTCATTATTCTCAAGATAAGCAGACAGGGAAATAGGCTATATATTTTAGAAAGTATTCCATTCTTCATGCTTAAAAATAAAGTTTTCATCTTTGTCATTTTCTGGAAAATTCATTTTGCAGAACCCCTCATCCTCTGGCAATTTCACATCATTTAGGTATTATGGTAAGCAAATAAGTTGCTCTTCCAATTGGCCAATCATACCAGAGAAATCCTGGTAAGTGATTACAGATTTCTGAGCTCTGACATATTTATCCAGTCTGGTCAATTCTCAAACAGACTTTACGGATTGCTTTTAAGTCTTCTTCACCTTCTCCTTTTTTTTTTTTTTTTTTTTTTGATTCTTTCAAGCAGAAGAGAGAAAAATGTGTAAAAACCGAAATTTAAGTCACGCCCAGACATTTTTACTCTGGATAGGGTATTGGTGGAATGAAACACTTGAGTCTCATGGTTTCAGACAGTTTTGGGCTGGTGGTTGAGTAAAACATGTCCATTTTTTCTTGTGACTCTCAGATGCACATTCATCTGAGTTAGCAAGTTGATAGAACCATCATGTTTTAGGGTCCGCATATCAGAAGTTCAGAAATACTTGTGTTTTTTAGATGAATGATAAGTAGTACATCAACAATGCTTACTATTTATATGGCCTTGAATATTTTTTCTTACAAGTGAGGAAACTGAGGCCCAGATGACTCATTTGAAGTCACAGGTAGTTGCTGGCAGAAAATCATGAACTTAACCAAAACACGCTGCTACGCCCCCACCTGGCTGGAACATATAATGAGCATTGTAGTTTAATGACTTCTTTGACCTCATTACCTTCTTGTGTTATGTACAGAAATTCATCTGAGAAGCAGAAACACTGTGACCTAAATAATATTTAATTATGAATAAGAGTTATGATCAGGTGTCCTTATCCATAAACTTCATTTCTTCTAACCTTTATAAACGTACTGCCCAGAATAACTTAAGGTCTGGATGGGCCTGTACAATCACATTTAGTTACCTTTGTGACATTCTCTGGGAAAATCTTATAAAGGCACATTTTCTAAGTATTGTGTACAGGGAATGTGTAGGATATAAGATTTTCATCAAAAATAACTCAAAGGGTCTTTAAATAATTGATATTCAAATATAACTGTTTAGGATCATAAATATTTACAAGGCTAACATTTGATTATTTTTTATGAAAGTTGAGAAAATACCTTAGCTGCTACTTAAGCTTTTGGAGAGAAATTTGCCTTTGCTTTTTGGAGGTAAATGTGTTTGTAGTTGCCTTTGTTATTGATTGCCTCATTGTGATTTTCTTCTGTCTTAAGGCAGACACAAATGTCATTAACATCATGGGAAAATGTGCCAGTAGAAGTCCCTCAATGTCAGCTGAAAATCTTATTCATTCTCGTAGACCCTGCAGCACTTAGTGCTCTATCTAGTTAGCAAAAATGTATATTGAGCCCCTTCTAAGGGCAGGCCTTATGCTACACTTGAGATAGGGATGAGGCAGACACATTCCCAAACTCTCATGGGCCTCAGCATCCAACATAAAGTTGACCCTGTCCCATTCAATTCCTTATCAAAGTCAGCAAAGGAATGAAAGCTATTTTTCTTTGGTTGTAACTTCGTTAGCAGAATACAACTTACACAAGTGAGATGGAGCTCTTATGAGCCTCGGGTGCATTATTGAGTGCTTATTACTCACCAGGCACTATGTTACCTTATTTTACCTATCCATGCAATAACTCTAGGAAGAAAATAACTATTGGTTACATCTAGGTTTTGGAGATCACAATTAAAGGCACAGAGGAGTTATATATATGTGGGCCAAAGTCACAGAGCTAGCAAGTGGAGGAACTAAATTGAAACCCAGGTGGTCTGACTTCTGAGTTATTGACCACTGTACTGCACCACGTCCCATTTTATCTGCATTGTTCTCTTTTTGCTCATTGGCTAGCTGCTCTTGTCATTGTTTGGCAGTGTATTTGCAAACTTGTGTTTTCTTTTCTCCTTTGTGTTTTGATTGGATGCTCAATTGCTGAAGAGGCCTGGAGAAGGTTTGGCAGGAGAGAGATATGAGCAATAGATCCCCTCCAAGTCCTTCTGGGGAAGCCTTTTTCTGGAGATCTGCCTCTTCATTGAATGGGACCTGGTGATTTTAGAAAATTTTTTAAGAAATGTTTATTTTGAGAGAGAGAGACAGACTGAGCCTCAAGCAGGCTCTTCATGGTCAGCACAGAGCCCAATGTGAGGCTCAATCCCACAAACCATGAGATCATGGCCTGAGCTGAAATCAGGAGTCAGACACTTAACCAACTGAGCCACCTAGGCACCCAGGACCTGGTGATTTTAAAGGAGCATCATAAAGAATGAAAAGCCAGGATGTGCTGAGCCGATTGCTACTGGCTGGTTTTCCAACTCTGCATCTAGTGGCTTCCTGTAGTTTGAAATTGGCCATAGTAGGAGTACTTATACCATGGAAACTGGTAATCTGTACAGATCATGCCCTTCCCTCAATTAGAGCTAGTAGTTAAATGTTTACTAGTACACCTCTGGAGGAGACTGAAAGTCACCAAAAATCAGTTTAGATTTAATTTCTTTCCAACCAGAAAGATGATCCTGCTCTGGAGGCAGGCTCCTGGATCCCAGCCACAGTCACTCCCTGGGACCCCTTATTCATGCACACTGTTCTCCTCTGCCTTCTGAAACTTCATTCTGAAGGTGTCTCTGTCCCTTCCATCTCCATCCCAATGCTTCAGCCCACTTCTGGACTCCCTTCTAGATGGTAGTAACAGCTTCCTTCCTTGTGCCTCTGGACTGAGTCTTTTTCCATCTAGTGACAGTCAACCCCCTGCTTAGCCAAGGGGCTGGGCTGTGTTCTTTCTAAAACACAAGTTCTATTATCAGTCACTTATTTTAAAAGAAGTTCTTAGCTTGTTGTGGAAAACTTTTCAGAGTTGACTCCTGCTCTTTCTTTCCTGCTTCACCTTGGGCTGCTCCTGTAGTCTACCTTACATTTCAGCCACAATAAGCTCTGCTAATGGAAGGGGTCACTCTAAGTCCCCTTAGGGTTTTGTGCAGAGTGTGATAATCACACTCATTCCATTATGTTGAAATCTGTGTATTCCTGTATCTTCCTCTGGCCTGTGTGGTCCTTGAGTACCAGGAAGATGTCTTACTCAACTTGGTCACTGTTGTAGATATCTAGATGTTAGTTTACTCATTACCACTCCTTCATCTTTTGGGGGGAACTGCTTATCTCACCCTTACTCCCATAACTTTTCTGTGGTCCTATGGGACAGCTTCTTTGAACCTGTAGCCAAGACCTTGGCTCAAGATGGACCAGGCAGTGTCTTCTTTGATATCTTGGAACTAGAAGAGAGTAAAAACAACACAGAAAGCAAGCTCACTTCTTGAGGTCTGGGATGTAAGATGTAATGTTCCATGAACTGCTGGCAGCTCTATTCTGAAGTGTGCACCCAGGATAAAGGAACCCAATCTTCAGTGGAAGACACAACCTGCTGATGTAGAGCAAAGCATAGATGAGGCTCTGGGAAAGAGGGATTCCTGGCTGGGTTCTGTTCTTGAGGTTGGCCTCCCCTTAAAGTGAGATGATACCACAGCATCTTTCCAGTAATGAGAACCCATTGGCTTAAGTTAGTTTGGGTTGGAATTCTCTAGCAACCTTGATGAGGTAGACAGAATAATGCCTGGCCCAAGACAGCCACGCCCTAATCCCTGGAATCTGTGAATATCTTACATTACTTAGCAAAGGAGAATTATGAAGCAGATGGAATCAAAGTTGTTAATCAACTGATTTTTTTAAAAGTTCATTTATCTAAGAGAGAAAGAGAAAGGGAAAGAGAGGACCCCAAGCAGGATGGATCCCAAGCAGGCTCCACACCAGCAGTGTGGAGACAGACATGGGGCTTGAACTCTCAAGCCCCAAGATCACAACCTGAGCCAAAACCAAGAGTCAGATGCTCAACTGACTTGAGCCACCAAGGCACCCCAACTAATCAACTGACTTTAAGATAGGGAGATTATTCTGTATTCTGTGAATGGGCCCAGTGTCATCACAGAGGTCCTTCAAAATGGAAGGGGGAGACAGAAAAGGAGGTCAGAATGACGTGAGGAGGATTCTACTGGACATCACACCTTTGAAGATGGGGAAAGAAACCATGAGGACACAGGCAGCCTCTATAAACTGGAAAAGGCAAGGAAACAGATTCTCCCTGAGAGCTTCCAGAAGGAACACAGCCGTGCATTTCTCGAGTTTAGCTTTATAAGACCCATGTTGGACTTATATTTACAGAACTGTTAGACAATAAATACATTTGTGTTCTTTTAAACCACTTAATTTGTTATGGCAACACTAGAAAACTCTAGCACCCTTATAATTGCTGAGAGTATCTCTGCTCTTAGTACCTCGAACGTTAAAATTCCTTTTTCTGAATCCTCGTTTCCATTTATTTTTGTTCTGTGGTCTTAGCAGCTTCCTTAACTATTCTTTATGTTCTTTAGTCTCTGCCTCTACACACACATATTTTATTTCCCTCCTGCTTGTGCAAATCTTCTGACAGAGCTACTCATGTAGGGAAAGGTATCCAACCGAGTAGCAATAGTAACAGTGGTTTTTACTAGTGTTAGACCAAAGGGTTCTCTACCTCTACAGGACCTAGAAAGATGCTTCTAAGTAATTCTTTAGGAAGCCTTTGTGAAATTGAATTAGTGTGTTGACCAAAACCCGCCCCTCCCCCACCAAAACCCTAAAATACACACACACACATACACACACACACAAAACACCAAAAACAAAAACAACAGCCAAACCCATTAAAATAGTTCCTTATAATTTCTGGTAAGTTTTAATAAAAAAAAAACCCTTAAAAATATTAATTAAGACTGGTCAACCCTCATCTTATAAGTATAAATTATGAAACAGCATCACCATAAATGCCTTGTATCTCCCGGGAATTTCTTTTGGAGAACTCAAATATTTGATCTTTATCTTTCCTCTCTGGCTTTTCATCTCTAAATACAAAATATATTGGTTTCAGTCTTGTGATGTTTCAGTAACAATGTGAAACACTAGGTTTCTTAAAGGATGAACTGAACCCATGAATATATATAAATTGTTTAATTAAAATTTCCTAATTTATATTCAGTTGACCAAGTTGTATGAATTTAAGAACTTCATATTGATTTTAATTTTATTTTCTCCAATATTTTAAATGAAAAAGATATCCTTTGGCTCAAGAGATGTCATAGCCTTTCCTTCTCAAGAGTTTCCATTGCCTCCTGAAGTCTATCTCAAAGCTTTTTGTATTAATGAGAGACCGTCCTATGAAGGGCTTGCAAGAACTCAGAATATGATGAAATGTTGTAAATAGTAACTGAAGTTTTAATGTGAAATGAACATTTTATTTAAATTCAGAGCTCTGCATGAACATGCTATAGATGGGATTAGCTTAATTTGCCTGGGTTTCAATGAACAGATCACTGAAACGAAAGGGCATATGGTGAAGTTTGCAGCCAGGCTTAGAGAATGGGGCTCAGATTTCAGTTCAACGTAATTTGCTATCTTAAGCAAATTATTTGATCCTTCAGTTTTACATTATTATTACTATTATTTTTTATTGTGGGATGCTTCAAACATATAGGATAATATAGCAAATGCACCATACAGCTTGAACAAATCTTAACATTTTGCCATATTTCTATGGGTCTTTTTTTTTTTTTTAGTAAGAAACAAAGTATTGTGAGTCTCTGTAAACCCTATCTCCTCCCCTCCCCTACCCTAGTTCTTTCCTTCTCTAGTCTATAACTTCTGTCATGAAGTTAGTGAGTGTCATTTTTATGCTTTAGATAATCTTACATGTTTTTAAAGTCTGCATAAATGGTATCCTACTGTACATATAATTTTTCAACTTCCTTCTTTTACATAATATTTTGTTTTTGAGGTTTATCCCTGTCAAGGTAGCTCTTATATATTCATTTGAAATGCTTTGCCATTTTCTGTTATACTAATCTATGACAGTTTATTTTTCCATTCTCCTTTCAATGGATTTTGAAATTGCTTCTGGTTTTTCACTTTAAGAAAAAAATGCTGCAGGAAACATTTTTCTACATGACCCGAGGGAGAGGGTTTCTAGGCTAGAAACCTAGGTATGGAATTGTTAGGATTTAGCACACATACATCTCAAAATTTCCCTGATCTTGTCACGTTGCTCTCAAAAATGATTGGCACAGCGGCTGCGTGTGAGAGTCCTGTTTCTTCACACTCTCACTGCTCCAGTGGTTCGGTGATTTCATAGAAGGACTCACAGAACTCAGAAATAGTTTCTACTCATGGCTATGGTCCATCACAGGGAAAGAATACAAAGCAGGGTCGATAAAGAAAATGGGCACATGGCACCAAGTCTGGGGGGACCAGGTGTAAGCATCCCGAAGTCCTCTCCCAGTGGAACCGCAGAGGACACCCTTCATCCTTTGACACCTAGTGGCAGCAATATGTATGAAGTATTGTGTGTTCAGGAAAAGCCTCAGGGTCTGGAGATTTTAATGGAGGTTGGTCATAGAGGCGCATGTTGCCTTTGTGACTAGCTCTAGATCCTGAAACCCCAGATCTGCAGAAGGAAAGTAGCTGTGCACCAAAAATCACAGGGTTTGCACAAATTGCCTAGACAGCTGGGGTAGCATGGTTAGAGTATATAAAATGCCTTGTCACTTAATAGCATGAAGATTCCAATAGCTCAGTTCCCAGGAACCAGCCAGAGGCTAGACATGCAAGTGAGAATGTGTAAGATTTAGGCAGTCAGGCCCACCGCGTTCATTTTTCTGCACACCTGCCAACTTGATATTTTCACTCTAAACTTTTAGCCAATTTGAGGAGTGTGAAATAGAATCTCACTAGTATTTTAATTTGCATTTTCTTGATTACAGGTGAGGCTGAGTGAGTTATCTGTTCTTCTGTGAGTTGTTCATCTTTTAGTACCCTTCTTTTTCCATTATAATTTTGGTCTTTCCTTTATTGACTTGCAATTCTTCCCATATATTGAATATTAGTCCTATGGGGGATACATGTTGCAAGTACCTTTGCCCCATCTATAAGTGGACTTTCCCTTATATTCCTAGTTGTTTGAAGTTATTTTTTATATACTCGTGTCAAATATTAGTGGTTTTTCTGTATTCATTGACATATTCATTTCTTGTGGCTGCTGTGACACATTACCACAAACTTGATGACTCAAAGCATAGATATTCATTCTCCTCCTCCAGTTCTGGTGGTCAGAAGTCTGAAATTAAAATGTCCACAGGTGGGCTCCTTCTGGAGCCTCTATAGGAGAATCCATTCCATGCCTCTTTCCTGTCTGTAGTATCTGCCAGAAACCCTTGAGATTCTTTGGCTAGCAGCTGCATTACTCTAATGATGGACTCTATTTTCCCATTGCCTTCTCCTCTGCCCTGACTTCTCTTTGTGTTTTTTATAAGGACACATCATAGAATTTAGGGCCTGGATAATCCAGGGTGGTCTCCTCATCTCAAGGCTTTCTTAATTAATTATAGGCTCAGGGATTAGGGCAAGGACATACCTTTTGCGAGACCACCATACATCCCACTAGGATTGAGATGATCCTTTCATTTTCTTCTTTAATTTGTTAATGCTATAGATTATATCTATATTCTAACATCAAACCATCCTTGCATTCATAGGATAAATCCCAGTTGGCTGTAATAAGATTAGACTATAATTTATTTTCTTGTCCAGTTTTGATTTCATGGTCTGATGAAATAATTCAAGACCTTCTTTCTTTTCCTAGTCCCTGGACTATTTATAAGGTAGGAAAACTTGCCTATCAAAGCCACTTGACCTTCACTGAGGCTCAGTTTCCTTGTAGGCCAAATGAGGAGAATGCTAGTACCAACTATAGGGATGGTCAAGAAAATATCATGAGATAAGACTTGTGGGGAGGGGACTGGCACCCAGGGAGCCCTCTGTAAGGTTGGCTGTTGGTACTGAAGGTGATACCTGATCTAAAGAACTTTGCACCAGTTGATTTTTGGGAGCCATTCTGAACTCAATAGTTGAGAATACTCCTTGTGAGTTAAGGCAGGCTTACAATCAGATGACTGATATCTACCCCTACTTAATTGTTTCTACTTGAGCACCAACCCTCGAAGCACCTTGTTGATTGGTATGGGGAGTGACTTGTCCCTTTATTCTGGCCCTGATATGCTGATTGCACCTTGTGAAGGAAAATATTGTAGGAGCTTCTTCTTTTGTGGTTATGGGAGCAGACATTGTGTTTTCTGAGGATCCTGTTTTTCTTATACTTCCCCCTTAAGCGATAAAAAGGCTATTGACCCCTGTTCACAAAGAACTGACCTTTGCCTTTGCTATGCCAAAAACATTATTTTGTTTGTATTTGAATGCTAAAGACACCCTCCTTCTGCATACACTTATGCATACCAATGTTTTGGAAAATTTTTACATATCAAAGAATTTATCATCAGAAATCATTGACTAAGGCAACTGCCACTTCTGTGCTGTTCCCCATACACTTACCCATAAATAAAGCCAAGACTCAGTGCAGAGATGCCTGCCTGGTGATCAGAAAGAATCTAGTGGCTCTCTCATCACTCTCTTGCCAGCACCGTCCATCCTTCAGGGACCCCTGGTCCGGCTGGAGTGGGACTCAAGCAGTTGATGCTTCCTGAGACTGTCCTTTCTTGAGATTTCTCTGATGTTAGCCCAAATTCAAAGTGAGAAGTGGATGGTGTAGAGGAGAGAACATTGGACTGGAAGTCAGAAAGGCTGGTGTGGCTGTCAACTACCTGGGCAGCTTTGATCAAAGCACTTATCTTGTACCTTTCTGCTTTGGGACAGTTTTGTTTTCTGTTTTCAAGCAGTTTTGTATCTACTGCTTCCAGGGGTCAGCATGAGTAAGTTCTGGGGAGATTCTCTTTCACAAAAATAGCTCAAAATCCCACAAAACATTCCTAAGAGGTTTTGCTGCTCTCTGCATCTTAGTGCCTCCTCTCCTGGCCTGAAGAGCCATGTTTGCAGGGCACTTTACCCCAACCCCTCAGTTCCTTCCATTCAAGCAAAAGGCTTACCTTCTCCCAAAGTGACAAGAAACTGTCCATTAATGAATCAAGCGGATTTAATTTGCCTTTCAAAAGTGTTCAAAATTGATTAAGAATAATATTTAATGAATCATAAGAGCTACTGTTTATTGAGATCTTATTCTGTTCAAGGTACCCTGTTGAGGTCATAGATAAATTCCAGCAGCTTCCTGATCGTTGTATCAATGGGACACCGATACTTGGAGAGGTAAAATAACTTGCCCAAGGTCACAGAAATGCATACATTTATTTAATTCTTACATTTATTTCCATAATCTCACCAAACCTCAGACTTGCCAAAAAGCAGCTGATGGAAGTCCCAGAAGGTCTCACTCAGAGAAGAAGAGACCGGATTCCCCCAGACATCTCCAAGCAGCCAATGCGGTGACCTGGGGTCTGTCTGGATGGTGGCTGGAGCATCATGGGACCTGCTGGTGAGTGACTACTTACTGATCACTATTTACTACATGCAGTTTGTCATGCAGAGTGCTCCCGTGTGCATTAACTCACTTGATAGGAGCAGCAGTGCTAAAGAAACAGACAACTGAGCTCATCCAGAAGGATCCAAAGCACTACTTCAGGCTATTTGTCTCAAATGGTCACTGCTCTACTCAAAACATGGGAGGAGAGGCATTAAAAACATGAACTTGCTGCTAGAAAAGCTTGAGTGAAGACCCTAACCACACCTAGCTTCATTGGAAATCTGACACCTGGAATATGATGATAATGGTTCAGCCTGCTCCGAAGGTCAACATACCCTTCTCTGGTGTCCCCAAAGCTATGAGGACTGATTAATGGGCCTCATTAGCCAGTGTAATCAGATATTATCAAAGCTGCATCTCCAGCCACTATGGGAATATCAGGTGCCAACTCAAAGGTGTGGATCGACCTTGTTATTAATGAGGCTCACAAAAGTTTTAAGGTGCTTTCAAAATTTGCCACCTAACTCCTGTTTGGGTTGGTTAAAGGAGAAATGAAAACAAATCAGATTGTCAGTTTGGGTAGTACCTTGCAACTGGTGGAAAGGATTCAGAAGAAGTCGTTATCCAGTCGCAGAAGCCTTTCCTGTTCAATTTCTTAACAGCGGTAATGAGGACGATAGATGTACATGGAATGACTTGGTAATGATGGATGTCATCTTGAAGCCTTTTTATCAGAGTGCCAGGGTGTTCCAATTGCTTCTGGAACACAATTCTTCAAGGCGCCAGGATACTTTAATTGCTATTTGTTTAAAATAGCACCTTGCCTTTAACTCACCTAATTTCTGGGGCCATGTCTTTGGCCTTTCAGAGTGACCCATACGGAATTTCTTTGGGGTCATCGCTGTGATACATGCTTTCATCAGAGTTGGTTTCCTAAGTGTTTATTGAAGGACTCTGTGATTCTGGAGGTAGTAGAGCATGTCTGATTTGGATCTATATTCCCACACACATGGGAAAAGTTTGCTAAATGTACATTATAGTTCTGGAATGGAAAATTAGTCTAGATTGCTTTCTGCATCTGTGACAGGGGCTAGGTGCTCCCAGAGAGAACAGATGCAGACAACATGGTCGCAGATGCAGACGACATGGTCATGCCCTTCAAAAAGCTGAGGATGAGGATGAAAGCCAGTCTTCATGTCACGTGTCATTGCCATTTGGTTGGCTGGTTGGTGGCGGATACCTGGAGGATGGTGTTGGGACAATGTTGAGACCTAGTCTGGGGTCACTGGTAAAAACCCTGCTCAAATCTGTCATAAGCAAGGGGGTGGAAGATGTCACAGTGCAATGTATTTTCCATCTCCAGTTCAAAGAGCATAATTAAACACAGTGCAATATAGTGGGTGTCAAGGAGCACAGGAATATATTGATGGTACTTGGTGATAGTTCCATTGAGGGTGGGAATACCTTCCCCCTTTAGGGCCAGCGGTTGTTCTGACTCCACTATGGACAGACTGATGAACATCTTGAGGAAGGATGTGGGCTTGCTGTGCAGCTCAGGCACCCATGATGGCAGCTGGTTCATGGAGATGCTCCTGAAAACCAGGTAGAATGGCTCTGCGGTCACCCTGTCACTGGTCACGCACCTGGTTCCCAATGCTGACCACCCCAAGCGAGGCTGGGTCCTTATAACTTTATGGAATCTGTCACATAGAAGGGCTTGCCTTTTAGAATCAGGTGAAGGGGTTTTGTTTCTTATATACAAAAAGTAGCTTTGAGAAGCCCTCCAGGTTCATGGAGGGGGCTGGACTCTAAGAGGGACTTGTATACACTGGGAATCTTACCAAGCCATCCAGCATTCAGAATTTGGAACAAGATTGACATTAAATCCTAATAAAATTGCTTTGCAAAATGCCACGAAGCTTGTATACATGGTGAAATTTAAATGGTTTCTTGCTGGAATTTTCAAACTTCTTTTCTTCTTGCTTTGCTGCTATCCTGGACATGTACTTGTTTCACTCCTTGGAGATTCAGTCTGGTGGTAGACCTCCCACTCAGACAGGTTTGGACAGGTTTGGGGGTGGCAGGACAAAGAAAAATAGCACTTCTGGTCACTTTTGTGACCATGCCCATATCCACCCCATGCTTTGACTGTTCTAACTCCAGTCTATGGAAAATATACTTTGTAGAGACTCGTATTGACGCCGATCCGGTGGCTTTTTTAGCTCTACCCTCACAGACAGTGAACGGAACACCAGCAGAACAGACAGAACAGGGTCAGGGAGAGGCTTGGCACCCGGAAGGAGTGTGATTCATTCTGGCTGCTTCCAGGAGAATCCAGGCTGCCAGAGCGGGGCATCTCCGGGTAGCCCGGTAGCTTCTCGATGCTGCCCCCACATTGAATTAAAGCCATCTCTAGTCCTCAGAAGGCCCGATGCAGCCTGCCTCCTCGCCCGAAACTAAGCACTGGGGAAATTCCTTGGCTCTAAATAATTCCTATTGTAACACTCTGAGAAGACAGATTTTTCCCCTTACATTTCAACAGATACAAAAAGTCAATTCCATCTGCCACCACATCCTTGAATAAAGAGGTCATTAGGAGCCAGCACTTTCCGCATCCACCTATGGAAGCACAGGGTGTTTTCATGATGTCTGGTGAGTACCCATCCCGAGGAAAGAGGCTGGAGGGCTGGATGGAGATGGTCACCTTGCCTCTGACTTGTTGCTTTCCCAAGTGATGTCAAAAAGCTTGTCTCAGCCTTCCTGTTCACCAATAAAACTCATGGCTGAGACACACTCATGCTGACCATTAGACTCAACACATGTTTCTTGCCTACGTGTCCTGCTCTAGACTGGAGGTTGGGAATCCAGAGACAGCATCTGTCCTGGGCGTCTTACAATCTAGTAAGGAGTGGGGGTTGGGATTCATAAACACCTGTGCCCCAGTGTGGTAAGGACTCTTCTGGAGGATGGACTCTGAGTCATACTTTACTTATTTCCCTCATATTTTATAATCCATCCAGTAGGAAGACTTATTAGCATTGAAAATATTCCAAATATGACCACCTGTGCTCAGAATCCTCCAATAAATCCCCATTTCACTCATTGCCAAAATGCAACATCCTGAGAATAGCTGCAGCCTGACCCCTGGGGTGTCTTGGAAGGTGGTGTATTACTCTCTGTTGCAGCCAAATGTGCTCAGCACTTGGTAAGCCCCCAGTGAGTACGTGATGGATGAATGAGTGATTTGAATGACTGCATCAGTGTGACACTGTGTGGCAGCAGGGAGTGACTATTATGAGGGACAGGTGGGGATGTCTGAAAGGTTTCTATCATGAGGATACCATGTCTGGGCTGGGTATTTTACAGGCAGATGGCTGGTGAGGACGGGAGCAGCTGGGTTACTACCAGGCACGGGAACAGCAGTCAGAAAGGCACAGGGGCTTGGAAGAGAACTTTTAAGAGAGCACACTTGTTACACTGACACTTTTATGACATCTAAATGTCCTGTCCCCAGACTCTTTATCTTAAATGACTCATCATATTCTTACAAGGTCTGAGGTTTTTGTAGTCTTAGCTTAATCTGAGTCAAGTACCACTCTGAAAACCAAATTCCTATCAGAAGATTTAAATTTGATGCTGGAAACTATGGAGTATTTTCCCTGATTCTAGACAGACTCCTAAGATCTTCAAAAGCACAAATCTATACACAGAAGGCAGTGTAGCTAGAAATCTAGAAACCCAGATTTGTTGGTATTGATTCTTACAGGGAAAGGAAATAAAAATATCAGTTAAGGAAGCCAGCTGGTGCATCTCTGGATCCTCAACCTGATGTCTTTTGGAGGGGAAGCTGTCTGAGTTTGACAGCAGAGACAAGGTGCTATCTGAAATGTTGGCTGGGTGGATGGATGGATGGATGAAGTGGTGCCATTCAAATTTCCTTAGGATTCTAAAAAAAAATTAAGTAAAATGTCAGGAATTCAATGTATGATATTTAAAAACACAACAAAACTCTCCCAAGTTATGGCGTGACAAAGCACTAGATTTTGAGGTTGCAACCTGGGGTTAGAATCCTGGCTCCATCCCTTGGACTTTTGGCTAAATGATTCTTAGGAGTTCAGGTTGTCTCAATGATAAACAGTAGGTCTGGTGGGTAAAAAGGCCCAATGTGGGCACTCAAAAATTATTAGTGAAATCAGAATCTGGAAGTTATAATTCAGGCAGACATGCATGAACTTTTTGTAAATAAAAAGGAAGCTAAATCTAGAAAATATTAGTCAAATGATGGAGGGCAAAGATTACAAAAAGAGATGCCCAAAACCAGAGAACACCATTTTGTATTTTCTGATGTTATTGATGAAGTTGGTATTCATTTATTACAACACTGATTCACTTGGGATTGAAAAGGGATACTGTATGCCTTGCTGTGGGAACGAAGTCATAATTCATTACCGTTAAAATAAAATCATTAGGATGACATATTGCCAACATAAGGAACACAGTCACAAAGCTCTAGAAAAATAAACAATTCGTGAGCAAGTTCTCATGGGTAGGAATGCATGAGTAATGATGAGACTGTGGCTCATTCTTTATCCCAAATTTGCCACTGGACACCAGATAAAGAAAACAAGAGGGGAAAGGTTATATCTGGGGAGAAAAGACAGGAGCCCTGTGTCCTTAACTTCCTGCTGTTTATAATCTCTCTGTGTTGGACAACTTGTCCTTACCTTTCGTGGACGAGTATCCAGACCCCTTTCTATGTCTTGAGAATCCCCCCCGCTTCTGTGGCTTGAGAGGAGGCAGAGTCCCCTGGGAGAGGATGACAGAGTCATGTCTTGAGGCGGTTGAAGAGCCAGCTGACAGAGAACCATCTCCGGCTTCATCTGCTTCCCTGTGGTACGAGATAAAGACCCGCTCATGACCGAACAGGGTTTGGGAAATATTTTGGGGGGTTCTTGGGATTGGCAAGACACCTGTATTCATGTGCAAGTATGAGGCAGAATATTGAGTTTAGAGAATGCAGTTCACTGGCGCTTTGAGTGTGGTTGGCAAGGAAATGAGATTTATTTGGCCATAAAATGAGGTAGGTCATGCAGAAGAGAGTGCTTCCCAAATTGTAAAGTACGAGAAACACACTGGATTGTTTTCATTTTCTACCTTCCAAAATTATTCATAGGCTAAACGAGACAGTGTCTACTTAGAGTTGCCTTGTGGATGATGTCCAGTGCGGGTGGATGTGCAGGAGAATGCATGGGAAGCTTCATTGACTTGGAGGATAGGAAATTGAGGACATTGGGAAATGGGTGCCACTATTTTGGGGGAGCAATTTGTCAGCCTTTAGGGAAACTGAATATACACATACTCAATGACTCAGCAGTTCCAAGTTGAGGGAAATTCCTTCCCTACATCAAGACTTGCATACAAGGATGCTTACCACAGCACTGCTTGTAATAACAAAGGTTTGGAAATAAGCTAATAGCCAACAGTAAGAGGAATTGGCAAGTATGGCAAATGTGTAAAATGGAGTATACACAGCAGTTAAACATAATCATCTACTTACTAATTAAGCCCCACAAAAATCCCAACAGAGAAAAAAAAGACTAAAGACTTGAACAGTCACTTCACTCAGTGATTGATAAATGTATAAAAAGACCATCGAGTTGATCGGTTATCAAGGAAATTCAAACTAAAGCCATATTTTATAGTTACACACGGACACAAGTTTGACTCAGACAATATCAAGTCTGTGAGAAGCTTGGAGCCATGGGACACTTACCCTCTGCTGGTGGGAATGCTGTTGCTGCAGCCCCTCTGGATGTCGGTGTGGCATTAAGTGAAAGGTGAAGACATGTGTACCCCTAACCCAGCAATTCGGCTTTGTGGCATTGAGGTGCTCCTGCACAGATGCTCAGGGATGTTCATACCAGCTTTGTTTGTCAGAGTAAAACACTGGAAACCATCCAAATGTCTGAGGATGAAGACTCGATAAATAATGATGCGTGGTTATGCAAATTAACGCACAACAATTACAAGCATCTGCCAGAATGGACTATGCACATAATACTGAATTTTTAAAAGATGCATGAAAATGCATGTAATTCTATTTATGTAAAGTGGAAAAGCATGAAAAGCAGACAATATATCATTGAGGAGTATATGAAATTTATGATAAAACTAAATAACGAATAAGGAAATCATGAGCAAAATTTGGGGATACAGTTACTTCTGGAGGAAGAGGCTTTGGTTGAGTCCAGTGTGCCAACCTGGGCTTCTGTGACACTGGCAAAATGACAGCAGGTGGGAGACTGCCAGGTGCTCATTTGACTGTCAACTTCAATACCCTTTACACACATGTGAAAACAGATTGATCTCAAATATGTAATTGGAGAAAGTAAAAAGTCAGATGAGCTACCCAGGACATGCCTGTCTGTGGGGAAAAGATAACCCACACTAGTAAAATATTGTTAGGGATGTAAATAAGGTCACCCAGTGACATTATATTATTCACAGTGAAGTTATATTATTTTTTAAAGTTTGTTTTTGAGAGAGAGAGAGAGAGAGAGAAGCAGAGCGTGAGCAGGGGAAGGGCAGAGACCCAGAATCTAAAGCAGGCTCCAGGCTTTGAGCTGTCAGCACAGAGCCTGACGTGGGGCTCTAACCCACAAACTGTGAGATCATGGCCTGAGCTACTATTGGACGCACAACCGACTGAGTCACCCGGGCACCTTGGGAAGTTATACGTTAAATAATAAAATAAATAAATGAGGTATATGCACATATAGGGGGATGGGAATGGATTAGGAGTTAGGTGAAGAGGACAAAACTAATAAGTTGAAATATTAAGGATAAAATTGGGGATGTTTGTGGACTCTTGATGGTAATATACTACAAACTTAACTTTATTACTCCGATTCTATGCATCTGAAAACCCAAAGGAAAAGAAAGATTGCTTTGCAAACGGCAATCAACAAAATCAAATTTTAATTCTTTTTTTAATGTTTGTTTATTTTTGAGAGAGAGAGTTCTGGAGAGGGGCATAGAGAGAGGGAAAGAGAGAATCCCAAGCAGACTGTACATTCAGCATAGAGCCTGACATGGGGTTCTGTCTCACAAACTGTGAGATCATGACCAGAGCTGAAATCAAGAGTCAGATGCTTAACCAACTGAGCCTCCCAGATGCCTCAAATTTTAATTTTTAAAATGTATTGTTCTTGTTGGTAGATTAAGTGTCACACAATAAATATAAAGTAGAAACTAAAGCTATTTGCTAATTTGTCTTGGCTCCTTAGCCACAAATCTGTCATAAACTAAGATGTGTACTTAATTTCCTTCTCTCCTCTTTTAAGATATCAAGATTGTGTCAAAGTAGGGCTTTTTTCATGGTTTTAATGTCAGTGAAACCATCAGCATTAGAGAGTGGTCTACCTTGACTTTGCCTTCTCTTACCACAATCCAACATTTGTTCATCTAAAATCCCTCTCAGATAGGCCCCTACTCTCTGTTACTGTTACCATGAGCCACTATCCCATCACAAACTACTCACATGGCCTTTTTTTTTTTTTTTTTTTTTTTTTTTGCTGTTTACTCCGATAACAGCTGCTCTATTCCCAAATCTATCATTTCCAGCTTGGTCAAACATTCAACACCAACATCTCCATTCTAAAGAGTGTTAAAACAAGGTAATAATGGCCAAAGTGATAAAGCAGAAAAAACCCATTATAACAATGGGTTATAGGAAAAAATAACAGTATCCTTATTTTCAGAAGACAAGTATTTGGAAAACCCTGGCATATTATCTGCACAGCTAGTAGAACTAATAAGACAATTCATTCAACAGGGGAGCCAGATACAAGATAAATATATAAATATCAAAGTCTTCTGTGAATGCCCACAGTAGGTTAGTTCGGAAACTTGATGGGGAAAGGGCCATTCTTTTAAGAATTCTTTTTAAAATATATATATATATATTTTGATGTTTGTTTAATTTTGAGAGAGAGACAGAGTGCAAGTGGGGGAGAGGAAGAGAGAGAGGGAGACCCAGAATGTGAAACAGGCTCCTGGCTCTGAGCTGCCAGCACAGAGCCTGATGCAGGGCTCAAACCCATGAACTGCGAGATCATGACCTGAGCTGAAGTCAGACGCTCAACTGACTGAACCACCCAGGCTGCTGGAAAGTGCCATTCTTTTTTTTTTTTTTTTTTTTAATTTTTTTAAATGTTTTATTTATTTCTAGGAGAGAGAGACAGCGTGAGCAGGGGAGGGCCAGAGAGAGAGGGAGTCACAGACTGAAACAGGCTCCAGGCTCTGAGCTGGCAGTCAGCACAGAGCCCGACGCGGGGCTCAAACCCACAAACCGCGAGATCATGACCTAAGCGAAAGTCGGACGCTCAACCGACCAAGCCACCCAGGCGCCCCTGGAAAGTGCCATTCTTGATAGCCACCTTGGCTGAGGATGCTTGTGTGAGTCCAGACTGTCACAAGGTCTCTCATGAAAATAATCCCATCTACTTTTGGCCCTCAGCCTCTGACCCTGGGCTAGACCCTTTTGGAAGGGCTCAGGGTGGGGGCAGATGCCACGGCATCCCATCCACTGTCCTTGACACGTGTTTTCCTACAGCGCCTAAGAGCCGCAGCTCTTTCTCCAGTACAGAGACCTGGAACAATCTCCCAGTGCAGTCCCCCCCACCCCCACAGTCACATTTCCAGCCACATTGCCAATTCAGAAGTCTCTGTATTTGCATTGCTAAAAGGCCCTTTTGGCTGGCTCTCCTAGGAAAATGGACAGTCTCCTCAAATGGACTATTGAAATCTCTTCCTCCCGTCATGCAAAAGTGGCTTATTCAGAGCTCTCAAATGACAGATAAAAAAATTTTTTTTTAGTCTTAATGTTTCGAAAAGCAATAGTTCTGGGAAAAATGCTCTGCGATCATAGAAACTCAGTCGTCTTGGCTTTTGGGGGTGGGGTTGATTGGAAAGGAGCAAGAGAGGATTTTCTGGGGTGCATCTAGAAATGTGCTAGTTCTTGTTTAGGCGGTGGTTTCACAGGTGTACACAACTGTCAAAAATTACTGAATAGAACACTTAGAATCTGTACATTTTATTGTATGTAAACCATAACCTCAATTAAAAAACAGCTACAGCTCTCAAAACCTAGGGTGTATCAGAATTGGCTAGTGGACTGTGGATGGGGTTGAGAAAGCTGCATCTTTTTTTAATGTTTATTTTTGAGAGAGACAGAGTGTGAGTGGGGGAGGGGCAGAGAGAGAGAGGGAGACACAAAATCTGAAGCAGGCTCCAAGCTGTCAGCACAGAGCCTGACGTGGGACTCAAACTCATGAACTGCGACCTCATGACCTGAGTGGAAGTTGGACGCTTACCCAACTGAGCCACCCAGGCGCCCCAGGAAATTTCTGCTCTTAAAGTCAGTGCTGTAGGATGAGATGCAGTTTCTTTCCAGTAGATCCCTGTTAGAATGCGAATAAGAAAGTGGCAGAGAGCAAGATAAGGCAATGGGAATCAGATGCTGGAGGAGATGTCTGGTTGTCTAAGCCAGAAATAATCAAAACAAGCAAGGAAGAAGTTTGCCTCACAATGGGCCAGAATCAGTAATAGGCCCTGAGTGTAGAAAGAAAACAGCCCAGTTCTGTTGGGGAATCACACAAGTCTTGGGAAGAAGAAAGGGTTGTACAGTAAAACTGAAGTAGGTCCAGAAGCCCAGGCCATTGTACTTGGGGTTTCTATTAGTTGTGCATTGGGATATGACAAGTCACCCCAACATTTTTTTGTCTTAAAATCACCAAAACATTATTTCATTGTTCCTGTGGGTTAAGAATCTCATGATCGCCTAAGTATCTCATGAATCTGAAGGCTACAGTCAAAATGTCAGCCAGGGCTGTGTCATCTGCACACGTGACTGGGCTGGGCTGGAATATCCACTTCCAAGATGGCACAAAACTATCAGCAGGAGAACTCAGTTCTGTAGAGACCTCTCCCTAGGGCACTTGGGTATTTACAACATGGCAGCTCGCTTCCCCCAGAGTAAGTGACCCAAGAGAAAAACATCAAGGAGCAAGCCATGGTATCTTTTGTGACACAGTATTGAAAGTTCTACATCATCATTTCTCCCACCTTCTGTTTGTTAAAGGTGTGTCACCAACTACAGCCTACGCTCTAGGGGAGGGGAACCAAGTTTCACTTTTTGAAGGGAGGAGTATCAAAGACTTTATGGATATATTTTATTACTGGCCAGAATCTCCCTCCCACAAAGAAAGGAGAGGAATATAAATGAGGAAGATATTACCCACAGTTTAGAGAGGTAAACATTTGAATTAATCCTATGTGTTACCGTTGTTATGAATGAATCAATAAATGCTCCTCAATGTTAAAGACCTCTTCAGTTAGATTTTCTGACCCCGCAGCTGGAAAACACACTAATGATACAGGATGCAAGTTAGGGATCATCACGCCAGTGGGCAGGTGGTCAGAGGTCATCAAGATGAGTCCCTTGTGCTCAGGAAAGGTGGCTCCATGCCCAGCCCAAGAGATGGATCAACAGTAGTAATTCTACCCGCCTCATCAATTGGTTGGCTTAGGTCAGTGGTTCTCAAGCCGAAGCAACAGAATCAGTCTCACCCTAAGTTTCTGGTTCAGTAGGTCCAGAATGGGCTGAGAGATTCCATTTCTGAGGTGTTGCTGCTGCGGGTGCTCCAATGACCACTGGATTAGGCCAACGAGAGGGTAGAGGGGGCAGTCTTCTAGGGGGCTCCTGGAGACACTGCCTACATTTTAATTTTTTTTAACATTTATTTATTTTTGAGAGAGATAGAGTGTGATTGGGGAAGGGGCAGAGAGAGAGAGAGAGAGAGGATCCAAAGCAGGCTCCAGGCTCCAGGCTGTCAGCACAGAGCCCAATGAGGGGCTTGAACTCACGAACCATGAGATCATGACTTGAGCGGAAGTCTGACGCTTAACTGACTGAGCCACCCAGGCGCCCTGCAACTTCCTACATTTCAGAGAGTTCGAAGAAGAGGCAGGGTTTTGTTTGTTTTCTGCTTTGGGTGGTTAGTGTGTGAAAACGTGCTGCTGGAGCCTTCCTGTGACTGACGGTGACAGGAGTGAACAAGCTGATGGGGACAGGGCAGCAGGACAGTGGGGATCTGGGCCTGTGATGACCTCATGGGGTTTCTCACGTGACCAGCCCTGAGGCTTTCTACAACCACGCTTGTGTTGTGAGATAATAGGTCTCCTTATTGGTCAAGTCATTAGGAATTGTGGGTTTTTTTTTCTGTTTTCTCAGCCAGACCCTCCCCCAAAAATCCCCAAGCTCACACATATCCAAAATTTGAAGTTTATAATGCATATTGACACAACATCTTACAAAAAGCTGAGCCAGTTCACATTCTCTGCAAAACAGCTTCCCTACACCCTTGTCAACCCCTGGGTAAGAGCATTTTAAAAATTTGTAGTTTCATAGGTGACAAATGACATCTCGGTGTTAATTTGCATTCCCATGATTACTAGTGAGACGGAGGATTTTTTAAATACTCATTCTTCTTGGAGCAGGTGCATGGTAGACAAGAGCCTGGGCTATAACCATAATATCTCCATGATAATCACCATTCATTACTTTTGCTTACTCAGGTGGGACTGCAAATATGGGGTTTAGGCTATTAACTGAGGCAAGCTGGGATACACTGTTGCACTTGGCAATAGCTGTGTTTGGGCAGAGGCTTCAAATCTGTCCTGATAACCAGCAAAAAGAAGTGTCTCATCGCTGAGTTTTATCTTCTCCCTTTGGATCTGTTTAGCTTGAGAAATATATTCCTGCGGATATCATTTCTCTCTTCACCAAAGTGGTCAAGAGTATAAACAGTGCTGACAAAGACTTCCTTTCTGACAATTTAAAAATTCATCCTAAAAGCAAAGGGGGAAATCCTCAGACATTTCACTGCTTCATAAAGAAACTTCAGCAGAGGACTAAGAGCGGACACACGTCTGGTTGAAGATCATTACTCACAGCAGGCTATTAGTATCCAACGTTGATTCTGGTATCATATATTAGAGTGACGGAGCTTTAGAAATAACCTTCCTGACCAGGATGGGTGGGAACCTGGAAGTTGTATAGCTTCTGCCAGTTCCTGGAAAACAAAGCATTGTCAGCATCGTTTTTCAGCGTCTGTTTCTGTTGACCCCGCCCCCAGCCCCATGTGTGTTTGCAACTGGAGGCAGCTTGGGGACTAAAGAACTAGAAAGCGTTCTTCATTGAAGAGGCCAAACTGTCAGGTTGAATAAGCCACAGTGAGGGTGTAAATGATATTTTCTTTATTAATATCACACACACACACACACACACACACACACTGCCTGGGACACACCCAGTGCTCAAAACTATACGTAGAGTCAAGGGATGAAAAGTACATGGACTTATCATTGGGCATGGCCATTCTCTTTCTGTTATTAGCACAACTGGAGTGAAGCTCTCTGGCTCATCCAATAATTGAATTATTGAGTTTTCCATGATGACAGCGGAAAGTGGAGGCTCCAGCCCTGGCCAAAAGAATGCTACTGGGGTGGTTTATCACTCAGGGATGAAGGCTAATTGGTGGGCACGTGGGATGACATTTACTGCTTTTGCCACCATTGAGAAAGCAGGCATCAGCCGTGTGAGTGAGAAATCTCTGATGTACTGAGACTTCTGGCCTAACTCCCAGTGACCAAGCATACAAAGGCTGATTTATAAAAGCAGAAGTCTTAAGTCTTCACTCATTCCCACCGAGGGGTGTTATCATGAAAGGGGGATGGCGCAATTGAATTGTGCAGCCAGAATGTTCTCTCTCTTGGTGAAGCCCCAATGGGAAGCCAAATTATCATCTGAAAAGCTGTTCTTCAAGGAAGAAAGTTAAAGAGGGACGTGTTGCTTTGACCAACGGAAAGCTCCTGGGTCAGTTAGCGGCCGGTAACAGTATCTATTTTATTTTATATTCTAGTTTATTGTGGTGACTGACTTTACTGGTTTTGATTTTCTGTTTCCGGAAGGCCTCTCTGACCCACGGTTGAAACCAGGCAGTGCATAATACATAGGTAAATAATGAATAAGTACAACCTGGGTCTTAATCTGGGCAGGTTCTTTTTACTCGTGGCTTGAACCCAAAGGGAGAGGAAGAGCCAAGCATTTGGAGTAAAGCCAGGCTTAATGAGGGGAGGGAATTGTGGTGGGAAGGACAGATTCCCTAATCTCAGACAGACCAGTTTGACTTTTTAAAGAATTTCAACTTTGTAACTTAATTCAGACATGCATCTCTCGCCTCTTTCCTCCTGTTTATTACCAAATAGCCAGTTTTACTAATTTGTGACACTTCTTTCAAATACATCCGATGAGCTCTCTGGAAATGTCTTTAATAATAATCTTAGCCTATTTTAAAGAGAAACTTGGAATTGGTGTCCTGGAAACTTCCAGATTGCCTTTCATTCGATTTGATTCTCACAGGGGTAGCCGTCTCATTTACTTGTGTGTCTATAATCTTCATCTTTTTGTTTTCTCTTCTCTTTTCTTAATGTCTGAAGACAACCAAGGCTCCAGCTCGACTCTGGGAAACTCGAAGCCCGAGACTCAGAGAAGCTGCTACTTGTCCTGAGGCGGGCGCTGGATCTTCATTCTTTATTTCCTTTTATTAAAAAATGTTTCCTCCTGCTTGGTGTTATCCTGGATTTTATTTTCAAAATTGCAGAAAGTAAATTGGATTTCCTCCAGCGAGCATGCAAAAGATGATTTCTCCCTTCGCTTCCCTTCCTCCAGCACCTCCCTTCCTTCCTCAATTTCTTATGATGCTTTGCTATGCTTTACCTTTGCTATTTTGTTTTTTTCTGAGGAGGACATGGACTGCCTGATTTTTGAGAACCCTAAGTTTAATCCTATAGAAAACTCGATATCAGTCACTCATCCTTCTGTGAGCCCCTGCTTTACCAGCTGCGCTTTTCGTCGGACAACTCTGGGGAAAACTGTTGTGAAATCTAATGTTGGCACTGAGTCATGTCTATTAATTCAACTGCAGAAAATCAGCAGCTTATTATTTGTAAACAGGATCTCTGTGTCTTGTCCCCAAGTAACGTCCAAGAGGACGTTATTCTAGAAAATGTGAATCACTGCTCAGATGGTCTACATACTGATACTACCAAGAAAGGACTTTTTTTTTAAATGTATTTCAAAAGTTTCCAGGAGTGTGGACAGCTCATTAGCTACTGAAATGAAACAACAAAAAAAAAATTTATTTATCTTTATTTATTTTTTTAAAATGTTTTATTTATTTTTGAGAGAAAGAGAGAGACAGCGTGAGCAGGGGAGGATCAGAGAAAGAGGGAGACACAGAATCCGAAGACAGGCTCCAGGCTCTGAGCTGTCAGCCAAGAGCCCAATGCGGGGCTTGAACCCACGAACCATGAGATCATGACCTGAGCTGAAGTCAGACGCTCAACCGACTGAGCCACCCAGGCGCCCCAAAAACATTTTAAATGTAAGCTTTGACCAACCTGAGAGAGTGTTAACATTTTGTGAAAAAATGTTGGGAAATGTGTTCTCTTTTGAGTCTCTCATAAAACTCAGTTCCCTGAAATTTGGCTTCTGTTGATTCAGTTATGCATCTCTCTGGGATGGAGGGACTAAATATATGATAAATGTAACAAATTTTAAAATATAAGGAAAGCAATTTGTCCTGGTGAGGAAAGTATATACTTATTATAAAGTTCTCTGTGGGGTTCTGGCTTTAAATCAATCTTCCTGTTATTTAAATCATTAAAACCATAAATAAACACGGAATTGACTGGTAAATCTTTCTAAATAATGCCTATTACAAAGGCTTTAATTATGTATTTTCCAGATCAAGTGGAAGTAATTAAAGTAACTCCAAATTATTGGGAAAAAAAAAAAACCCAACAAACCCAGAAGCCTCTAATTATCTGGAACATTCCCTGACCAAGCCAAAAGCATTCCAAGTTCATTCTTGAAAGCTAAGGCACGCAAACTGTATGGCTTCCTTCAAGGCAAATCACAGGTAAACACAGATTTAGATTGTGTCTTTTCTGGCAAACGTTTTATGTTGATGCAAAAGACCTATGCAGATACCAATTCAAAGGAAGGAAATATGGTTAGGAAAAACCAGGGAGGTTAGTTTGTTTCTGAGATAGTGTCAGCGTGTTGACTATTGGCTGGGTCCAAAGAGAGTGTTATCATCAGCAGGTCGGAGGATGAGGGAGAATAATCAATCAGAAAGTGAAGATGGAAGAGGCTGTGATATTTCTTTGATTTTATGAGAGTCCAGAGGCGAAGTGAGAGTTATAACCAGGCATTCCCAATTGCAGGCATTTGCCAGTTTATGTCCTCACATTGCATTGAACCTCCAGAAGAATGAAGCACCAGTGAGTGTTATCATTAAAGCTAATTAAATCACTCTGGATTATGGTTTGTCGAGGGCACGATCAGCATAAAGTCTAGAGAAAACAAACAGATGAGGATTGGTGTGGCAAAAGGAGTCTTACTGATTTTTTTTTCACCTTAAGAACAAGCCGTCCCCCAGTACTAGAAATTATTATTAAGACTCACAGTGCTTTGAATCTCACCAGTACCGCACAATTGCAGTCTGGACCGTGTTTATTGTGGAAAAGCAGGCGTAGATTTTCTGGTCTAGTTTTTTTGTTTGTTTGTTTGATTTGAACCACATTTGCCAAAGTAATTAAGCAAGAGGTTAATGGCCATCAAATGTCCTGCTATACAATAGTCACGGCTCAGACGTGAAATGGTATCACTTTTCTCTCTTTGTGCATCTCCAATCACTGGTGTCTGAGGGACAGACAGAGAGCAGATTGGTTTTCCTTGGTTTTCCAAACTCTAAACAATAACTACATAATGATTAGAAATGAAAATGCAGGTTAAATATCATCATTTTAACAACAACAACAAAAAAGGGAAATGGAACGAACCCAAAAGCATCCTCCATAGAAAAAGTAATTTAAAATGTTCACTTAAAATATAGTCAGTTTGGGGAGGAAATGAGCAGAAAAAGGCTTATGGAGCAGGCATGTCGGAAAGTCATGTTGTATTGGATTTTATGTATGTGTGTGTATCTATAAGCACATATATTCATAGATATGTGTGTTGTAAAGTGACAAGTATGTTGGCAAAATGAATAAAATAGAGGATGTGATTAATCAAATTAATTTTTGTGATGCATGTAGCTTGCCAAATGATTCACTTGGCTGAATCATGGCACGGGGGAAAGGTTTGAAATGCTGAGTTCTGCTAAGTCTGCGATGATGGTTAATGTCAAGTTGGCTAGGCTATGGCACCCAATTATTTAATCAAATGCTAGTCTAAGTGTTGCTGTGAAGGAATTATGTAGACATCGCTAACATCTACAATTAGTTGACGTGAAGTACTTGATGGTGTGGGTGGGCCGCATCCGATCAGTTGAAGGTCTCGAGCAAAAATTGAGAAGAAATTTTGCCATAAAAGTTGAGCATCAATTCCTTCCAGATTTCCAGCCTGCTGGCCATAGGAATTTCAGACTTGTCAGGTCCCACAGCCACGCGAGCCAATCCCGTAAAATAAATTTCTCTGTAAATTCTCTCTATATCTCTGTGTCTATCTTATTGGTTCTGTTTCTCTGGAAAACCCCGATTGACAGTCTCTGGTCGCCTTCTATATGTACCGATAATTTTAATCTTTCTTGCACGTTTCCTAATTTGAATCTGAATTTTCAAAGACTGCACTGGATTCATATTTAAATCATTTTAAATTCATTTAAACCCAAATATTAAAATACGGATGGAATTCTGAACAAGGATTTTGATAAGGAGGGAAAGTAACTGAGATAACCCATTGAAATTCCATATTGTACTTTTTCTTTGGAGATCCAAATTTGGGATTTTTTCCTCCCTTGAGGTTTACTTTCCGATATATAAATACGGGGAAGGCATTTTTACGGTAATGCCATTTAGGGAACTCAGACTTTCCGTGCACAAGTGTTTAAGAGAAATATGGTCTGGTCAAATGAAAATAGTAGAAACCAGGAGTTTTGACTTCTGCTAGGGGTTTTGAATTCTTTGGTAGGAGGCATTAAATGAAAACTGTTTCTCCACTCACAGAACTTCTGACAGCAGATGTGTGGATTTTTCACATCAAGCTGCTCTCCAAATTTGTTGGAGACACTAAATGGGTGTCCTAAAATTTAATTCAATTCTGGAATTAACCGCCCAGAGTACTGCAGTCACCAAAGGTTAAGGGCTTAGTGCCACCAGACTGCCCCTTACTTCAGATGCTGACTGCAAATTCCAGGACCCCAGATGACACACATTCTGTCTGACTTGGCAACAAACTGGGCCGTTCCTCTGACTGACCCCCACCTCAGATTCTATAATCTGCTAGAACAGCTCCCAGAACCCAGGGAAATACTTTATTTACATTACCAGTTTATTACAGAGACTATTACAAAGGATACAGATGAGAAGCCAAATGAAGAGGTACAGAGGTCCCAAGTGCAGGAGTTTTTGCCCCAGGGGGTCTGGGGTGTGGCATGTTCTCAGCTCATGGGTGCATAAACCGACCAGATGTTCTCAAATCTCTTCAAGTAGCGTTTCTATGGAGGTTCCATTATGTAGGTGTGGCTGATACAAGCACGGAGCACTTACGATTCACTTAATCTCCAGCTCTTCCAACCCTGCTTAATTAATCTTTCTTTTCTTTTCTTTTCTTTTC